>NC_133335.1:193891910-194191910 GCF_042186555.1 Aquarana catesbeiana
TTAGGATGATTAGAGGCATATTTTAAGCTCAACGTTTAGAGACAGGAAGAAAAAAAATCCCTTCTGGTTTGCGTTTCTGATTAAAGCTTTCTGGCAGAAAAAAATGCAACTCTCCTAAACTTGTCTAAAACTCTGCACAACAAATGCTCTATATGAGCGTTTTTTAATTCTGCCAAGGGAACTGACATTTTTTAAGCCTATTGTACATGGAGCCTAAAACAAATGTGTGTATCTATATCTGTTAGTATTCTTAGCTTTTTGATATTGTTCTTGTTTAAGAATTTGATGAGCATTTATGAGCATTTAAATTTGCATTTAAAATTAAATGGTGTGAGAAAATCAATTTAACATAAAATAGACAAAGACATGGGTTTAAAATTCCATGCAGCATTTTCTTTTTATAATTTAGCAAATATGTTGTCCTTTGTTCAAAATGTGAAAAAACAATGTTTGTTACAGTCTTACATGTTCATTTGCTCATTGGTACATCAATCTTTATGTCCTTTGTTTACATATTTCACAAAGTTTTTATTGGGGGATTGAAACTATTAAGTATAAGTTACACCAAACTGCAGGCAAAAATGTAACCGACATACAATCTTAAGTGAATGATGTGAAACTAATACTAGAAGCAAAAAAAGATCTACTATACAGGATATTTCCACTTTTGTAGCTAAATTGGGATAACACCTACTTTATGTTACACGTTCCCATTCACTTACTGTAGCATACATTGCTACATGCTATTACTCTGCTTTCTTAAGCTTAGTTCACACGATGAGATTATTGGACAAATTTTTGTCCATATTTTTTTTTTTTTTGTATGCTACTCTCCAGATCATAAATGAAGAGGTTACTAAAGTAGGAAAATTTTCGTACGACACAAATACAATTTTGAAAGTGATGTAATATATTGTATTTAATTTGTATTGTATTTTCAGAAGAAAAATGTACTGATTACATTTATTAAATTAATTTATTAATTTATTAAATCTATTAATTTGCATAGAAATTTGGCGTTTTATATTGTAGGCCTGTAGTTCTTAGGAATAACTCACGTAAATCTGTCCAAACAAGCGTCTAGTAGATATCCTCGGGTATGATAACATTTGAAACATGAAATCATAAATTACAATATAATAAATAGCTATAAAAAATAATAATATAATAAAATGAATTTCCCCACGAATCGCTATTGCTCAATTAGGGTCCTTTCACACTGGGGCGGTTTGCAGGCGCTATTGCGCTAATAATAGGGCCTGCAAACCGACCCAAAAGTGCCGCTGCTTTCATTCCAGTGTGAAAGCCCCGAGGGCTTTCACACTGGAGCGATGCGCTGGCAGGACGGTAAAAAAAGTCCTGCTAGCAGCATCTTCGGAGCGGTGAAGGAGCGGAGTGTATACCGCTCCTTCACCGCTCCTGCCCATTGAAATCAACGGGACGGCGCGACTATACCGCCGGCAAAGCGCCTCAGCAGAGGCGCTTTGCGGTGGTTTTTAACCATTTCCGCCCTGCTAGCGGCCGCATACCGACGGTAAAGCGCCGCTTACAATAGCGGCGCTTTACCGCCGACGCCCGCCCCAGTGTGAAAGGGCTCTTATGCAAGTGTTCTAATTTACTATTGTTGTTTTCTAGCTGGTCTAAAACCGCTTTTGACGTAAAGAGACACTTTTTGGTTGCCATGGACGTTCTCAAGTTTCCAGACAGAAAAAACAGTATATATAATATAAGAGTGCAGGCGGGGCACTGGACACAGGGGGGGGGACATTGCAGGATCCTGGGGAAAAGGTAAGTTACCTGGACCAGGATTCTGCAATGCAATCCTGAGGCTCAGGGTTATCGCTAATTGTAATGAAAATGAACCCCTGAGCCACACTCGGGAATACCGCCAAGGAGGTTAAAGTTTCAGAAGTTAGGCTTCTTGCATTATATGTTAATGAAAGGAGTCTCAGCCTGTCCTAGCAGGCAGGAATAAACTCAGCACACAAGAAGGGGGGAGGGACCCTGAAAATGCAGTTGCCTGACCCTAATATGGTGACACAACGTGGAATATAGGGCTAAAGTACAGGGCAATAGGGGAGATTATGTGTGTCACAATAATTACATACATATACTTATACACCCTCTTAGCGGTAGAATATACTGATAATATGTTAACACAATGGGTAATGATTATCAGTGAAAAAGCAGTCTTAAAAAGTCTTAATAATGCTGCACTGGGGGGGCAGCCAGTGTAGAGGAGCTAGAAGCAGACTGTAGACAGACAAGAAGAGAAGACACAGCGCCTCTAAGTGCAGAACGTATGGAGCAATTTATTAGTAGTACTAGGTCAGCTACTCACAAGAGGGTTAAAAAAGCACGTGGTAAGTCATGCTAGTCCCGCTCTGTGGAGCCCAAAGGGAGTCCCCTTGTGCTTGCATCCCTGAGAGTCCAGTCAGCGGCTCGTACAGGTGGTATCCAGCAATGGCAGCTGAGTCCGGGCAGAGGAGATGCCCAGAAGTGACATCACCCCTGAGCCTCCAGCAATCTTCTCTGCCCGGACTAAGCTGCCAGTGCTGGAGGCTTAGGGATGACGTCACTTCCGGGTAAGGAGCGGAGGAGGCGGCTTTGCATTTGGAGCATGCATGCCCTGAACGTGAAGCCGCCTCCTCCGCTCCTTACCCGGAAGTGACGTCATCCCCGAGCCTCCAGCAATCTCCTCTGCCTGGACCAAGCTACCAGTGCTTGATACCACAAGTATGAGCTGCCGGCTGGACTCCCAGGGACGCAGGCACAGGGGGACTCCCCTCGGGCTCCACATAGTGGAACTAGCATGACTTACCATGTGCTGTTTTTTAACCCTCTTGTGAGTAGCTGACCTAGCACTAGTATTAAATTTCTCCATACATACTGCACTTAGAGGCGTTGTGTCTTTGTCCTTGTCAGCCTGTTCTAGGCCTTTCTGGCCTGGTTCACACTGATGCGAGTTCATAACGAATGCAATGTGTCAAAAACATTTTAAATTTGCATGTCATCCCTAAAGTCATTGTTTTCAATGACGGTCGTTCACATACATGCGTTGCGATTCCTCTACGAATGCGATGCGATTAAAAAAAAGGGTCTTGTGTAAGTTTACTGCGTAAGTTTACTAGTCTTCATAGACATCAATGTAAATCATTCCTGAATCACATTGATGGTTCACATATGTGCAAATTCGTCACCTCCAGCTCCTCCTCCCAGTACAGCCCCCTCACTTCCTGAATGGGGAGAAAAAGTATAACTTTTACATAATTGCTCACCTGTCAACTGACATACGAGTGTAGTTGAAAAAATTTTCATTATGTTGACGTAGATCGTTGTAGATCATCTTGAACTGTCCTCTCTCCCTATTTGCAATTACAGGGTGTACCCAGTATCTTCTGATTGACAGCATCATCATCATCCTCCTCCTCCTCAGCCTGGCTTTCTTCTTTTTTATAATGACTGCAGCAGTAGCAGTAACTACTGCTGCCATAACCAAAGCCAATGAATGGTACATTCTGACACACTATCCCACGCTCCTCTCTACACACTCTCCACACACACAAAAACCAGGAATAGAACAGGAAGTTTATACAGCTATTTTTTTTTTTTTTTATGTCAGCATAACACTGGGTTCCATTGGCCAGACATGAAATCACAGTCACCTCTCAAAATGACAACTAATTCCAGTAGAATCGCAGTAAATTCGCAACAAACACGTAATTAATTCGCAAAGAAGATTCGCAATGCGATCGGGTCAAAATTGCGCTAAATTCGCAACGCATCAGTGTGAACCAGGCCTCTATTGGGACAGACTGGCTCTGACATGCTTGAGGCCATAAGGCCTTCTCCTGGGAAACATCTAAAGGGCAAGATTATTTTTATGGTATGCTGTGTGAATGGGAACACATAAACATATAGTGGGGGTTTCTCAAATTTGGCAGCATAATACACGGTAAACTTATAATGGCATAAGTTGTCAACAAACTTAGCATGTAGTACATAAGATATGTAGGCACCCTACAACTACGGAAGTGCTACAGATGCTAAGCAAGAAAAAAAAAGAGAATAAAGTGAGAAAAGAACAGTGTAAAACACATAAGGAAAGAAAAGGTAAAGTGGGAGTGATGGGTAGAGTATGTAGAGGTCTTTTCTTGTTGTGCCCTATTATTAATCATAGTGATATTGATGGCTTATCAGTTCCTTCTGAATCAATAAAAGCTGTTCAGGTGAGCCATATTTTTAGAATTATTTGGTGGTGGTGGTGGTGGGGTCTAGTTGCCCTTTCTTATTTTAGTGCAGTGTTACTGAATTCCTTTTTTCATTTCTTGGAAAATGATTTTTTCCTTTACCTGGAAGGCCTTCTCAGTAACAACAAATATAAAAATGAAAGCCCAACTCTGGCTTTCTTCTTAAAGGGCCCCCAGACAGTATTTAATGCGTTTATTTTTAATACTCACCTTTTAAAGAAGTCTTCAGGCCAGGCACACAATGTCACAGGGTCCTCTTTTCTGCCTCTTTTCTGTGCTGAGCAGCATTGATGGGCTGACACCAGTTCCGCTCTTTAGTTCATTACACTATGAATGCACTGTGCAGTGGTGATGACTTCTCAGGGGGCGGGTCTATGACGCCCTGCATTCACAGTATGTCCTCAGGCTTTGCACTCATGTATATACACAAGACTGAGGACATCTGGTGGTGAAAGGTAATTATTGCTGGGTACAGTGCTGGAGAGGAGGCAGGTGAGTATTTTTTAACGATTATGGGTTGCTTTATTCTCAGTGTTTTCCTACAGACATGAAGTGTGGTTTAGTTGTCTGATAATGAAAGGATGGAGCTGAGAATGGAAGCTAAATTTTATGTTGCATTGAGTGTGATTTATTAAAAGAACAGATACTGAAAAGTATCTTATAAAGTTTAGTATATAAGTTAAGGCAGTATTAAATGTGTCCCAGTCATGTGCAATGAAAATTGAAAAGCTAGAATTTTTTTTTGCACAGTTGATCTTATTGACACTCTCAGTAAACGATCAATTTTCAAAGTAAATAGTCTACCCTTTTTATAACTCAACCATATTGCATGTACATACTTATCTAGATCTATGTACTAAATATACCCGACATAAAGGAGTTTGATCAAAACAAACAAAAAATATGCAAAAGGTACATAATAATATGACATTATACATTTTAACCCCTTCCCGCCGAGCGTACGCAGACGTGCGTACTTGGCTTTCAGGGGTTATACCGGGATGATGCCTGGAGCTGCAGGCATCATCCCAGTATTGTTTTTTAGAGCTTTCCAGGGATAACAGCCGATGCGGCTGAAAGCCGCTCGGCTGTTATACCGGAGGAGCGGGAGGGGACGTCCCCCTCCCGCCGCCTCCCACCGCTCTTACCGGGCCTCCCGTTCCACCTGGGAGGCCCGATGAACAATCCGGCTCCTCCGGCGGCTGGTGTCAGTCTGCGTGTCAGTATCCTGCGTGTAAACACGGAAGCGACGTCATGACGTCATTTCCCTTTTACTCGGCTGCCAATGGCGCCGGTTTTAAAAAAAATATACAGTATTCAGAATCGCTGAAAATGGCGATCTGAATACTTTGAAGTGCAAGGGAGGGATCGGGGGTCTTTTAGACCCCCGATCCCTCCATAAATAGTACCTGTCACCACCTATTACTGTCACAAGGGATGTTTACATTTATTGACAGCAATAAAAGTGATCAAATTTTTTTTTTTAAACACAATTTATTAATATAAAAATAAATAAAATAAATAAGAAAAAAAAAAAAATTTTTTAAAGCGCCCCCGTCGCCTGCGAGCTCGCACAGCAAAGAAAACGCATACGGAAGTCGCGCCCGCATATGTAAACGGTGTTCAAATCACACATGTGAGGTATCGCCGCGATCGTCAGAGCGAGAGCAATAATTCTAGCACTAGACCTCCTCTGCAACTCTAGCCTGGTAACCGTAAAAAAAATTTAAAGTGTCGCCTATGGAGATTTTTAGGTACCGTAGTTTGTCGCCATTCTACGAGTGCGTGCAATTCTAAAGTGTGGCATGTTTGGTATCTATTTACTTGGCGTAACATCATCTTTCACATTAGACAAAAAAATTGGGCTAACTTTACTGTTTGGTTTTTTAAAATTCATGAAAGTGTCCCTTTTCCCAAAAAAGTTGCGTTTAAAACACCGCTGCACAAATACCGTGTGATATAATATATTGCAACAATCGCCATTTTATTCTCTAGATTCTCTGCTAAAAATATATATATATATATATATATATATATATATATATATATATATAATGTTTGGGGGCTCTAAGTAATTTTCTAGCAAAAAATACAAATTTTAACTTGTAAACACCAAATGTCAAAAACAGGCTTAGTCATGAAAGGGTTTATCTACTTTTTTTTTCACTTCGATTTATTTGAAACCGTAACATTTAAAATTCAGCAATCAAGACAGCACCATTTACAGCATTATAAGTTATAATCATATTTTTGCCACTTACAGTAGGTATATTAACCACTTTAGCTCCGGAAAATTTTACCCCCTCACAACAAGGCCATTTTTTTGCAGTTCGGCACTGCTCTACTTTGGCAATTGCGCGGTCATGCAATGCTGTAAGCAAACTAAATTTATATAATTTTTTTCACACAAATAGAACTTTCATTTTTGGTGGTATTTCTGCTATAAAACATATCCAATAAAAAAAAAATCTAATTTCTTTGTAAATTTTGGCAGAAATGTATTCTTTGGTTAAAAAAAATCCCAAGAAGTATATATTGATTGGCTTGCGTGAACGTTATAGCATCTACAAACTATGGTATAGATACTGGAATTTTTATGTACTTTTCTTTTTAACCACTTCAGTACCCGGCCATTGTAATATGACGTCCAAAGATGGGATCTCCCATCCTGGGTGGACGTCATATGACAGCCTGGGTTTCCAGGCCATCTAGGGGGCGCGCGCGCGTGCCCGCCACATTGTTCAGGACTCGGCGCGTGTGCCCGGCAGCCGCGATGTCTGCCGGGCACCCGCGATTGCCCGTTGATCTGTGTGTGTAAACACATAGATCCACGTCCTGTCAGTTGTGAGGAGACCGATCTGTGTTCCCAGTACAGCGGAACACTGATCAGTCTCCTCCCCTTGTACGTCCCCGCCCCCTACAGTTAGAAACACTCCCTTAGGAAACATATTTAACCCCTTGTGTCCCCCTAGTGGTTAACCCCTTCACTGCCTGTCACATTTACACAGTAATCAATGCAATTTTATAGCATTGATCGCTGTATAAATGTGAATGGTCCCAAAAATGTGTCAAAAGTGTCCGATGTGTCCGCCATAATGTCGCAGTCACGAAAAAAAATCGCGATCGCCGCTATTACTAGTAAAAAAAATAAATAATTTTTTTTTTTTTTTTAAATGCCATAAATCTATCCCGTATTTTGTAGACGCTATAACTTTTGCGCAAACCAATCAATATACTCTTATTGCGATTTTTTTTACCAAAAAAAAGTAGAATACGTAACGACCGAAACTGAGGAAAAAATTTGTTTTTTTTAAAAAAAATTGGGATATTATAGCAAAAAGTAAAAAATGTTGTGTTTTTTTCAAGATTGTCGCTCTTCTTTTGTTTATAGTGCAAAAAATAAAAACCGCAGAGGTGATCACATACCACCAAAAGAAAGCTCTATTTGTGGGAAAAAAAGGACGTCAATTTTGTTTGGGTACAACATCGCACGACCGCGCAATTGTCATTTAAAGTGCGACAGCGCTGAAAACTAAATATTGGTCTGGGAAGGAAGGGGGTGAAAATGCCTTGTATTGAACCGGTTAATACTACTAATGGCGGCATTCAGCAACTTATATTGGGTCTGTGATAGTATGGTGAGCAATCTGACACTAACTGACGCTGGGTGGGAAGTGATTAACTGCCACTGACATCTCCGGTGTCCCTAATACAGGGATCAGTGCTAAAAATATACACTGTCACTTTACCAATGCCACTGTCTAGGAAGGGGTAACATCTAGGGTGATCAAGGGGTTAAATGTGTGCCTAACAATGTTTATTGTGTTTACTGTGTGGTTTTACTAAGCAATGTGCCGGTTTTGAGCACATTTCTGCTGTACGGAGAGAGCCCTGTGTTGTTTATGACTCAAGGTAGCTGTTCCAAAATATCACCTCCCCCCGCCAATTTAGGGTTCCGGCTCAGTATGCAAGATATATGTGAGCAAATATAATCCGGATGGCCGCACTCCAAGACAATACCTTTATTGAAGACATAGTCCATAAAATATACAGCATCTGACGTGTTTCACACCACTCCTACTGGTGCTTAATCATAGCATAGGCTTTGATTAAGCACCAGTAGGAGTGGTGTGAAACATGTCAGATGCTGTATATTTTATTCTGATTGTATGGACTATGTCTTTAATAAAGGTATTTTCTTAGAGTGCGGCCATCAGGATTATTTTTGCTCACCTGCCGCAGTAAACGTACTGCGCCAGGTGGCAAGCGGTTAATACGATCATCTATTTTTGTTTTTCTTGTCATTTATGTCATTTTTTTACCCAATCAATTTAGAGCAAGAAAGTATATGTATATTTTCATGAATGGCTGTAAAAAATATACTATCTTGATATGTGATGCCACTTGCTTTATTTTTAAATTACTTTAGATATATAGTATATAATTATAAATACCTTTTTTTTTAAGTGATCACATAATCTCTGTTTTCAGCCGCATAAGGGGCTTAGAGGCTAGGGGTGGAGAAACAGCAGTACACAGATCTTCCAAGTGAATGGCTGTGTGTGTGTGTGTGTGTGTGTGGGGGGGGGCATGTCATCACAAGTCTGATCATTGGAAGAGATGCAGGCTGTTCTTTCAGCACAGCCGCAAAACTGACCACATGTGCTCTCATGCCTAGTGTGGTCAGTTTGAAGCATGAAAGCAGAGGACTGATAGGAACACCAGGGATTTCACACAAAGAAAGCAATACAAAGCGAACAGGAGGATACTTTTTTAACACAAGTACATGGTACAACATACACATATCAGGAATATGAAATGTTGGGGTAATATATTCTTTAACAGCATGCATTATGATGTCTATAGTAGATACTGGGAATACAGCGACTGCATGTGCCACGTAAGCATAGGGTGACGATGGGACAGCAGACCAATTAAAAACAATTGGTTATTTTTTTAAGTTGAAAGTGAACAATGATCCAGATTTGAGGTGTCTGGAGCAGCAATAATTAACCGTCAAGGTAAATATGGTTGATATGTAGCTATTTATCAACTCTGTCAGCAATTTTGTGAGAAAATAAAAATAACTGTTAAATGAGAACCAGACAACTAAACAGAGTTTAGTTCCCGTTACGCTTGAACCACTGACTGGTTGCAGAATGTGCAGACAGCCTACTTGCCAGTCTTTTTAAAGCGGAATTGTACACATAACAACTTGATAAAAAATAATGTTCTTTAGCAAGAAACATACATTCCACATTAATAATTATGCTACCAAAATAAGTGTGCTGTAAATTGCCTCCATCATTGCTCTTGTTTCTTCTTGCGGGATGCTGCCATTTTGCTGAAGCCCAGAGCCCCTAAGCAGCAGTAAATCATAAAACAGGAACACCAGGGATTTCACACAAAGAAAGCAATACAAAGAGAACAGGAGGATACATTTTTAACACAAGTACATGGTACAACATACACATATCAGGAATATTAAATGTTGGGGTAACTATTAGATTGTAAGCTCTTCTGAGCAGGGCCCTCTTAATCCTATTGTATTGTATTATAACTGTATTGTCTCCCTTTTATATTGTAAAGCGCTGCGTAAACTGTTGGCGCTATATAAATCCTGAATAATAATAATAATAATAATATTCTTTAACAGCATGCGTTATGATGTCTATAGTAGATGCTGGGAATACAGCGACTGCATGTGCCACGTAAGCATAGAGTGACGATGGGACAGCAGACCAATTAAAAACCATTGGTTATTTTTTTAAGCTGAAAGTGAACAATGATCCTAAAACTAAACCCATAGATTTAACGGTTTCAAAAAACAGTTAGGGTACTTTCACCCTGCTGCTATTTTCAGCTGCGCTTTACGGCTGTTATAGCAGCGCATTTTGGCCGCTAGCAGGGTGCTTTTAACCCCCGCTAGCGGCCAAAGAAAGGGTTAAAAGCGCCCGTGTTGTGGCGCTTCCGAAGTGCTTTGCAGGCACTTCGGCAGCGCTGCCCATTCATTTCAATGGGCAGGGCATTTTGGAGCGGTAAGAGCTGTGGCTAGATAGGGCTTATCTCAATTGCATATATACACTCTAGGGCCAATTTTTGACAGGCACCAAGTAACCTATTATGTCTTTGGAGTGTGGGAAGAAACGCACTTAAAATGGAAGTACACCCATCAATTTAACAGTTTAAAAAACAGTGCCCGGAATGTAACTGTCACATTGGTTGTGCTCTCAACCAAACTGTCAAACCATCCAATGGCTGGTGTCATAACTGATCACATGTGCAGCATCAAGGCAGTTGAAGATTAAAAGAGGCCAAGATGGCAGCTTCCTTGGCTGAAAACGATAGCAGGGTTTACTTCTGCTTTAAAGTTCCACCCGAAAGTGGAAGTGCTTATCTGTCTCCTCCTCCTCTCCGGTGCCACATTTGGCACCTTTCGGGGGGGAGAGTGGAGCGGGTACCTGTTCTTGCCAGGTACCCATCCCCAATTCCGAGAGATCTTGCTATCTCAATAAGCGCGGCTTACAGGCAATGGTGGCGGCAGCATCCGAGAGCTGATGAAGGTGCCAACATCACTGAATTCCAGAACAGGTAAGAGTCCTAATATTAACCGGTTCAATACAGGGCATTTTCACCCCCTTCCTTCCCAGGCCAATTTTTAGTTTTCAGCGCTGTCACACTTTAAACGACAATTGCGCGGTCATGCGACGTTGTACCCAAAAAAAAAAAAAATTGAAAAAAATTGACGTCCTTTTTTTCCCCACAAATAGAGCTTTCTTTTGGTGGTATTTGATCACCTCTGCGGATTTTATTTTTTGCGCTATAAACAAAAGAAGAGCGACAATTTTGAAAAAAACACAATATTTTTTACTTTTTGCTATAATAAATATCACAATTTTTAAAAAAAAAAACACATTTTTTCCTCAGCTTCGGCCGATACGTATTCTTCTACATATTTTTGGTAAAAAAAAATCGCAATAAGCATATATTGATTGGTTTGCGCAAAAGTTATAGCGTCTACAAAATACGGGATAGATTTATGGCATTTTTTAAAAAAAAATTATTTATTTATTTGTTTTACTAGTAATAGTGGCGATTGCGATTTTTTTTCATGACTGCGACATTATGGCGGACACATCAGACACTTTTGACACATTTTTGGGACCATTCACATTTATACAGCGATCAATGCTATAAAATTGCATTGATTACTGTGTAAATGTGACAGGCAGTGAAGGGGTTAACCACTAGGGGGACACAAGGGGTTAAATATGTTTCCTAGGGAATGATTCTATCTGTAGGGGGCGGGGACGTACAAGGGGAGGAGACCGATCGGTGTTCCGCTGTACTGGGAACACAGATCGGTCTCCTCTCAACTGACAGGACGTGGATCTATGTGTTTACACACACAGATCCACGGTCCGGCCCGGTTAAGGGGCAATCGCGGATGCCCGGCGGACATCGCGGCCGCCGGGCACACGCACCGGGTCCCGAGCAACGCGGCGCGCGCGCGCCCCCTAGGCGGCTGGGAAGCCCAGGCTGTCATATGACGTCCCACCCAGGATGGGAGATCCCATCTGTGGATGTAATTTGACAATAGCTGGGTAAGGAAGTGGTTAAAAATCAGCAGCTACAGTTCATGTAGCTGCTGACTTTTACATTTTTGCTTAGGGGAGGGGCGGAACCCGGCTTTAAGAGCAGGGAGAACATACATACTCCATGCAGGTAGTGTCATGACCATGATTTGAACAGGGAAGAAGGACTATAAAATGCTAACACAAACCAATGTGTTGCCCATATAGAGTCATTGTTTAGGTTCTTCTTACCTCTTGTTGACCATGTAATGCATATGTGCGGCTGATGGGAGGATGGGCCCCTAATTCTCATATGCCACACATAAGCCTTTATGGCAGCCGAGGTTTCACTGCATGCTCCCAGCCCAGTGACCGAGCTGTCACAGACAGTTTCCGATCTCTGTTTGCGATCGGGAGACAGCGGGACGGGCTCCACATGATAAAGCCAATCACAGGTGATTATATAATTGGGAGGTCTACCTGGCCTTCTGGTGGCAAGACACAGTTTATAGGGTGGGAAGGGGTTCACTATAGGGCTCTAATATCTGACACTCCTATACGCTTCCAAGAGTTGAGTTACAGTATCTTATCTCAGGCAGTTGACAGGGTAGCACCCCCTGACATTTAAGTTACAATCCAGGACCACACCATTGGTTAAAGTTCATATATACTCATTTCCTCAACAGATGTAAGCTAACTAACCTTTCTTTTTTGTTTTGTTTTGCTTTATTTTATTTACTGTGTTATTTTTCAATATCCTAAACCATTTGAATCCAACATCCTGCCCAGATCATTACAGCTGAACCCCAAGCCAGCAGTTAAAGAGGAACTGCAGTCTGCTCACATTGCTTGTAATAAAAACATCTTTGCCATCCTGAAGCTTCCCTCCAACCACTTTTCATATTATTTTATGTATACTGTACTTGCCAAATATGCTGCAGAAATCTCCCTCCACTGAGTCTGGCTGCATCCATTTTAACTGTGGGCAGCTAAAGCTGCTGCCTGTTCACTTCCTAGATTTACACAGACACACAGAGGCACATCTCCAGCTCTGCAGCTCTCATTGGCCCTCTTATGACTCATCCCCCCTACCTTCCTGGCAAACTCTCACGAGAGTGAGAGAGAGAGAGCGAGAGCTGTGCATGATGTCATAAGCCTAGGTTTTTAACCAGACAAGAAACAGGAAGTGGGCTGTATAAGGTATTTACTGGCAGAAAAAAAATGTTTTACTATCCAAAGTTAAAACAAGAGAAGATTTAATAGACGGAAAGATGAAAAAATGACTGAAGTTCCGCTTTAATGATATATTTTAAATTACAAATGTGGGAACTGTTTTACCTGCCAAAATATTTGTATTCTTATTCTGCCAGTCTTGTGATGCAGGCAACCATGCCAACAACATTGACCAGATGCTAGACCTCCACATCAATTGGTAACACAGACCGGTCCAGAAAAAAACATCCACAGCCTGCTGATTGAAGAATAAAACAGCAGCCATTCTTTCCTCCAATCACCACGTTCCTTGTCAAAACATCACATCAGCAACACAGCAGAGTTTTATTGGTTCTTTCTGCTGGCTCTTTATAGTTCAGCTGTGCAGAGGATTACAGTGTGCTGATTCAAAATAAATTCAGGTAATTACACTAGTAACACAGAAAAATGTATGATCAGACTATTCAATGCTCTAGAGCTGCACAATTCAGGCTAAAATGAGAATCACAATTTTTTTGCTTAGAATAAAGATCACGATTCTCGTAGTTTAACATCTTCTTTCACATTATACAAATAAATTGAGCTAACTTTAAGCCCCTTTCACGTTTCCAGACATCCGCCTGCTCAGCAATGATCGATACGTTGATCCCCGCTGAGCCGGCGCATGACAAATCCATCTCTGCTCACTGTGCAGAAACGGATCTCCGCTCTCCTCTATGGGGGATCGGATGAAAACGAACAGCCTGTCAGTTTTCATCCGATCTGATCCGCCAGAAGGATGGAAAATAGGGTTTCCATCCGTCTGGATTTAGCGGAGCGGATCGGGGCGGATCCGATGTCAGCGGACATGTCACCACTGACATCCATCGCTCCATAGAGATGTATGGAGCGTCCGTTAAGGTCCGCCTAAAAAAACTGACAGGCGGATCTGAACGGCCCGCTTGTGTGAAAGGGCCCTTACTGTTTAGTTTGTTTTTTAATTAATTAAAGTGTATTTTTTTTTAAAAATGCGTTTTAAAAACCGCTGTGACATAAAATATTGCAACAACAACCATTTTATTCTCTAGGGTCTCTGCTTAAAAAAAATATATCATGTTTGGGTGTTCCAATTAATTTTCTAGCAGAAATTAATGATTTTTACTTGTAAGCAATAAATGTCAGAAAAGCTTTGGTCTTTAAATGGTTAAACTTCCTTCATTTACACGCTGGAATTTTTTTCCTTTGATAAAAGAAGGAAAAGATACTTTGTTTCTACTTATTTGTGTGTTGTGAAAAAAATTGGCAGGCTGCCTGGATTTTTTTTCCAGCTGTGAGAACTCTCTGCACTTGTTAGAAAAATCGTGACATGCTGTTTTGAAGATCAGGAAGGGAAAAAGATTGCGATTTCTATTCTTAAGGATTAATCATGCAGCTCTACAATGCACCAATGGGCCACCTGGAGAGAGGACATATTACTGCAAGTCACATGAGCTCCAGAGAGTCTTATGACTCGCCTCTGCAGAGTCTTCGCCCCTACCACCTTTTACTTGCTGTTGGATTTTGTTAAGTGTCAAGAGAAAAGCCAAATTAAAAAAAAATTTGGATTACAATCATGGATTACAACCATCATGAATTTGTAGCTGCCTGCTTTTATTCCACTGCCCCAAGTACCGGTAGATCTTGTAAACCCCTTGTTTAGTGAGCCTGCCTGTATGTATCACAGTCATAGAATCCCATGTCACTGCCCATATCCAGCCAGCTGAGTCACATCCCTGCTGGCTTATTACTATTATGCCACGTACAGACGATCGGAATTTCCGACAACCAAACCGTGGATTTTTGTTCCGACGGTTGTTGGCTGAAACTTGTCTTGCATACACAAGGTCGCAAAAATGTCAGAAATTCCGAACTTCAAGAACGCGGTGACGTACAACACGTACGACGAGCCGAGAGAAATGAAGTTCGATAGCCAGTGTGGCTCTTCTGCTTGATTCCGAGCATGCGTGGAGTTTTGTGCATCGGAATTGTCTACGGATTTTGTTGTCGGAATATTTGAGATCCAGCTCTCAAACATCTGTTGTCGGAAATTCCGACACGAAAGTCCGATGGAGCCTACACGCGGTCGCAACTTTCGACAACAAGCTCACATCGAACATTTGTGGTCGGAAATTCCGATCGTGTGTACGCGGCATTACAGTTCTTATCAGCAGAAAAAGGCCACCCTGATGCAAACTGATATTTATAAATGTTACTGAATCTGAATAAGGTGGACTTCTGTCTTGCAGAAAACCTAACCTTATGCTGCTTGGTATGTATGTGCATCTGACTGGTGAGCTTTACTGACATTTTACATCTAAGCTCTCTGCCATGCTTTAGTAAATCTTTTCTACTGACATGTCTACTAAAACTGGTGGAATTATACTCTGCATTCCATATCCTCTCCAGAGATCGAGGGTCTTAACAGCCTCTTACTACCTCTTTAAAAACAAAACTTTCCATCCTCATGATAATAGTTTTTCCTAATTTTATAATGTATAATTGAATTAATATAATTTTATAATTATCAAACATAATTTTATAATCACTGTCCCCATCAACGTGGGGACAAGGTGCTTTAGGGGGCTACCCCAAAGCACCCTCCCCATGTTGAGAGCATGTGGCCTGGTATAGTTCAGCTCTTTTCCCGCAGCCTGCCAAGTTGCGTGCTCGGATAAGGGTCAGGAATGGATTTTAGGGGGACCCCTACACCATTTTCTAAAATCTTGGAGCAGTGTTCCCCTTAAAATCCATACCAGGTCTGGTATGGATTTGGGGGGAACCCCATGCCATTTTCTTTAAAAAAATGTGGCACAGGGTTCCCCTTAATTTCCATATCAGAGCCGAAGGGCCTGGTATGGATTCTAGGGGGATCCCCACGCAATTTTTTAAAAATTTTGATTCGGGGTTCCCCTTATTATTCATACCAGACCCAAAGGGCCTGGTAATGGACGAGGGGGGATCCCACGCTCTTTTTTTCAATTATCTGTATCTATATTACTGAGACCCGACAATTCATTACAGCTGCAGTTTTTAATGACAATTTTTCCGTTAGAAATGTAATTTTGCTGTGGTACTGTTCTAAACACGGGAAAAATGAGCCACTTTACAGGCATACTATAGACACCCCCCAGGCACTATATTTAAAGGAATATTTCATTTTTATTGTTTCACTTTAAGCATTAAAAAAATCACTGCTCCTTAAAAAATTTGCATTGATACATATCCCCTGGGACAGGACCAGGGTCCCAAAACACTTTTTATGACAATAACTTGCATATAAGCCTTTAAAATGAGCACTTTTGATTATTCATGTTCGTGTCCCATAGACTTTAAACGGTGCTCCGGCAGCTTTCGAATTTGCTGCAAACACCGCATATTGTTCGCTGTTCGGCGAACACCCGATGTTCAAGTCGAACTTGAGGGCATCGCTGCCTGGTGCTTCTGGAGAGTTCAAAGGTCTCCGACTGCCATCTGTTGGCCGTCACCCTGGCCACTGGGGCCTGGTACAGCAAGCCGATCCACCTAAGAAATGTAGGGCCGAAGCCGTATTGTGCCAGGCATTTCCACAGGTAGTTTCACTCTACCGAATCGAATGCTTTAGCAGTGTCAAGTGTCACCACTACTCTCTCTCCATTGTATGGGCTTATTACAATTTTTTTGCATTAAATATATAATAAATGACTGCATGATATTAATTAAATATCTATACATATAGAGTATTGCATGTGTAGCGGGGACTACTTAGAACGTGCAGCGCGACTCACGCATGCGCAGTAGGGAACCGGGAAGTGAAGCCGCAACGCTTCACTTCCTTATTCCCTCACCTAGAATGGCGGCGGCAGCAGCCGAGAGCTGAGCTACTGCTCGGCTTCGGCTGCCGACATCACTGGACTCCTGGACAGATAGGTGTCCATTTATTAAAAGTCAGCAGCTGCAGTATTTGTAGCTGCTGGCTTTTAATAATTTTTTTTCAGGTGGACTCCCTCTTTAAGGACTTTCTTTTTCTTTTTTTTTTGAAAGGGCCATGTTTACATTTTTCTTTTTTTTAATTTTGTTTTGTTTTTTTGTGACTGCCTGGTGGGGGGGGGGGGGGGGGGGGGGGCGCCCGGGCCGCCACTGCACTCAATGCACAGCTAACCGGTTTGGGGTGACTTATCTCCTCAACAGAAAATACTACCATTACAACAGTTAGCAGACAACATTTCTTAATGAATTAAAAGTAAAAAGAGCCCACAGATTTACTGTATAAAAAAATGCTCTAAGCATTTTTGGTCACTGCCTAAATAACAGTTTTAGGAGTATTATGTTTATATTATGCTATTTAAAACATGCGGGCACATAAACGTATTTTATAGCATCAAATATTTAGTCAGGTAACCATGTTTTGCCTGTTTGCTGTAAACTAGATAAAATTGAATGCGTGAAAAATGATTTAAGAGAGCATATCCCAACTCATGCGGCTTCAAAAACAACATGTATCATATATAGGAGTATCCTGCAGAGTTTATGGATACAAGTAAAGAAGAGACTGGAACTCACCCAGGGAATCTTCTGTTGGCTTTTACTTCACAGTGCATTAAATGCAACCTGTGGTTTAATGAGAATCCGCTCACTTTGTTGGACAGTTTTAAGTAAACCTGTAATGTTATAAATATGACAATGTATTCTTACTTGGAACACAGTGAATATTTGCTTTTAAATCATAAATATGTTTTTGTCCCATGATTTCACTCTAAAGCCGATCCGATTTTCCGCAGACAAAACCTCGGGCATAAACTTGTCTTGCATACAAACGGCACACAATTGTCGGCCAACAAACACGAACGTAGTGACGTACTGTGTGGTTTTTCAGCTCTTTAGCGCCACCCTTTGGGCTCCTTCTGCTAATTTCATGTTAGTAGAAGTTTGGTGAGTGTTGATTCGCGCTTTTCATTTCGTGCTTTTCAGTTTGCGCTTTTCCGTTTGTTTCTGAGCGGCTGCTCGTCAACCAGCCATGTTGCGGAATCGGAGGTGATAACGTGTTATTTATTATTGGCCTTGGAGTTTTTGCTTTGATCCAAGTCTAGTCCAGGAACAGGAGGAGGAGGATTTCCTGGACTAAAAATTGGTTGCTTTATTAATCATGACAATTATGTCATATGCCTTTGCTGCAGAAGCTCCAGGAGAATAATCCAGATGATTTTCAGAATTATCTCCAGATGACGGACCCCTGCTTTCACCAACTCTTGGCATCGTTGACCCCCTATATTAAGAAGCAGGACACATGCATGAGGCTTTTATTTTATTTTATGGTTAAATAATGATTTGATTTGGTATATTTTCTATATTTTTGGATGCATAGAATGCACTTTTTGGTTAAGTTCTATTGGCAGATAGCATGGCTAATTTTATTTGTTTTCTTTTTTTAAAGCACAATAAAAAAATTGTGTAGAATAATACTTGGCTATGTGTTTTACTTGACAGTTTGGGAGTAGGCAGTTACATTTTAAAAAATACAATGTAAAATTAACAAGGGACACCAACATAGTTGTATCTTTGATCCTAAAAACTACGGGATAATAGTGTTGTGGTAACTTGCACCAAAAAAAAAATAACAAGCATAATAATATTATTCTTGGTATCACTAGAAAAAAAAAAAGCCATTGAAAATCAGTTTACCGTAACTCCATCAGTATCACCAGCAAAGCAGCTTCCTTATTATCCCAATAAAGAAGAAGAGAATTGTGTGCTGCATTTGGAGATTTCATAATTTGCCACATCACAAATGTTAATTCTCCATTACGAACACTAGTTTACAAGACCGACCGCTTCTGGCTCGTCCTTGCTTCCGAGTATGCGTGTTTGTACTTTGGACTTTTGTCCAACGGACTTGTGTACACACGCTTGGAAAATCCAACAACAGACATTTGTCCGCGTAAAATTTTAAAGCCTGCTATCCAACATTTGTCCGCGGAAAATCCGACAACAATTGTCCGATTGAGAACACAAACGGTGGGATTTTCCACCAACAGCCTGTCATCACACAATTCCCATTGGAAAATCTGATCGTGTGTACGAGGCTTAACTCAGCATAGATAGATGCTGATTAGGCACACATGAAAACACTAAGGCGGTGGCTATGTTTAAAGCTAGTCTTAAAATGAAAAATTTTGGGTTTAATCCTTACTACTCTTAAACTGTCCAACAGCGGCACCTGGTTATCCATTTTTTGAGGGGGGGGATGGCAAACACCCCTCACCAGGTCCATACGTACCCCATCCAGGTTGCAGCTTCCCCGGCTTCTCCTCCCAGCCAATCCGATCTTAAAGTGTTACTAAACTAAATTTTTTTAAAATTAAAATAACAAACATGTTATACTAACCTGCTTTGCGCAGTGGTATTGCTCAGAGCGGCCCCGATCCTCCTTTTCTGGGGTCCCCGGCGGCGAGCTTGGCTCCTCCTCTTCTTCTGGGGGACTACCATAGCCAGCCGCTGGCCGTGGGGAGAGGTAGTCCCATGCTCCTGAGCTGTGTGTCTATGGAGCCGCGCTCCATAGACTTACACAGCAGGACTTAGGCCAGCCCCCACTTCCTCTGATTGACAGTAGCAAGAGCCAATGGCTCCTGCTGCTGCTTGAATGCAGTATAAAGAGGAAGTAAGGGGAGAAAAGATCTCTTCTCCCCTCTCTTACTCTTCAAACAAGGAAAGGGGGCACAGGTAATCTGAAAATGTGTTTTTACCTTACTGCAAGCAATGCATTAAGGTAAAAAAATGTTTTTTAGGTTTAGTAACACTTTAAGACCCACTCCCTTTATTGGCCAGGAGGAGAAGCAGGAAGACAATATCGAATGTTGATTCGCTAATGTCACAAGTGGGTGGGCCCAACCTTTTTGAAGCCAATTAGAGCCTCAGGCTCTAATCTTGGGCTTTAAAAATAAAAACATGTTTGTAGAAATCTATCCGTCCGCCTCCTGCATGGAGATTAGGGGGGGCGCCCCTTATGGACCGGCCCCCACTGCTATCTAATAACCCTGCCTAACACCTACTTACTAACCTGTGTAAAAAGGATATGTATAGTTACCTATTTCCAGTCCGCACTGACATCAAATGGCCATTGTTAGAGTGCTCTCCCATGCAGTGCCACTGGCTGACACAGGAGAGATCGCGTGACTGGACTAGAGCAAGCTGAAAATAGGTAAGTATACAGATCTTTCCTACACAGGTAGATAAGCATAGTGTAACGATTACCCCTAACACAGGTGGTCAGAAACTATAGCTGGCTTCTGTGTTCTTCACCTATAGCAGTCCCCTTTTCCATAAGGCAAGCAGGCCTACTGGCACTCAGTTGCCCCCAGGACATATACACTATACTATAGTGCCTGGCTACCATGCCAGGGCAGGTGCGGACTGAGCAAAGCAAACAAGTACTTGTGGTTGGCAGACAGGCAGAGTGATGCATCAACCAAAAAAATAGTTTTTCTGTCCAATTGGTCCAGGAATTTACTAAGCCATGCCAGACAGCAAAGGCTAGATAATGTCATTTCAAACCTCAGCAGCAGACTGCAGTGAGTTATGCTTCCAGTATATGAGGCCAATAACTGACAGGCTTGAAGAGCTGAGTTAAAAAGTTGGAAACTAATGAGTGAAATATACATTTCAGGCACTCTAGTTACATTTAAACTCCAGGAAGATATAAGAAAAACCCACTAATTCAGTTAAGGATTTATTTTCCAATGAAGCTAGTGTTAAGTACCTAAATCTGTTCCTGTAATCCAACAACATAAAGGCCAGCACTTAGAACATTCTGAAAGGCAGGGAGTTACCAGGCTGCATGCCTAAACAGCAGTAGAGAAAAGTCAAGTTCAACAGCTTCTCTCTGCAAGCAGTGTGCTGCCATGCCATGTTTCGCAAGAGTCAAGTCATTAGCTTGGCCCTGATGTCTGGTAGGGCTGTGTGTATTCCAGACAGAAATAAATATTCTTTTGCAGTGTAAAACAGTTACACTATATATATATATATATATATATATATATATATATATATATATATACATATATATATATATATATTTTTTTTTTTTTTAATATTTGTATTTATTTATTTTTATATATTTATTTATTTATTTATTTATAACTTTTCTCAACCGTTTTAACATGGAGGAACCAATAACTTTTTGGTTCCAGGGAACCCTTACTAAAAATTATTAAATTACCAGCTCACAGTACAATAGTGTGATGGTCATTGGGAAGAAGGCTCTTTTTATTTGTCGTCATTGGGAGGAATTTCTTCTTACAGACAGACATAAACATTATTGGTGTCAGTGGTTACTCATCTGATGGGCAGAAATTGTTTATTGCTCAAGGAAACCCTAGCAACCTCTGGAGGAACCTTAGGTCCCCTGATTGAGAGAGCGTAATTAAGTTATTTACCAGGAGCCTTAATAATTTGTTTGTATCAATTAAGCTGGCCGCAGATGGACTGATATTTGGCTGGTTCAGCAGGGGCTGGACAAATTTTGATCCATCTATGGCCATTCCTGCTCCAGAGAAGTAGATCCAATGATTAGCTTCTCTTGAACGGGACATTGGAAAATTTTTAATTGATCAGTGCATGTAGCCCATTCAAAGGAGTCCCGATGTCAGAATACAATAGTACAGTACGGAAGATTCCTCCATCCATCTAATTTTTTTTGTGTGTATGGGGGAATCCATTTGTTATTTTTTTGCTTTTTTGATCAGCCAGTTAGCTGATCAAAAAAACACATAGATGGTGCTATGCAAAGTATTTCTAATTATAATGAAAGTAACAATGGAGAATCAATGAGCTATTGTTTGTGAACCAAGTCCTTTGCTTAAGACACCTGAGACCGTTCCCCTTACTGTCCTGATGCTACATGATCATATCCTGATCTCAATTACATCTCTGGAAGAATCGAACAGAGGAGAAGATGCATACCATATGCTTCTCCCAGTACGGTTTTGAGTAGGCTTTCATTTCTTCAGTGTTGATCCTTTTTCATTTCTTTTTTTTACGTTTCCTCTACTCTACTGCTTATAAATCTCGCAGTACACATGGAAGCCCTAAAGAGTCCATAAAGAAAAAAGATCTTCATACGGAAAAAATCCTGTAAAAGTTGACTGCAAAATCCTTAAAAGCTCAAAATTCAGCAGCGTCTTTGGGAGACTTTGAAGACAATACCACTTGTTAGTAATTTATTGCGAAAAGCACTAAATACCTTTAAATCTTTTAAGGACTTTTTTTGCTATTGATGAGGGATTTGTACAAGAAAAGGCATGTCTTTCAAATAATACAATCAGCTATTAAATAATTTGAATGTGTACAACATGTTCCAGGTTAAGCAGATCAATGAACACGCAACTCTGGCTGTAGAAAAGAGCAGATGTATTTCTATTGTTTGTTGGAAGTTATTATTCTGTTGGATAAGAGAGAGTTGACTGCTTGTATGCCATATCTAAGTTTAGAGCTATAGGTTAAGGGAGCTTCAGCCTTATGCCTCGTACACACAATCGGATTGTTGGCCAACAAAACCGTGGAATTTTGTGCGAAGGTTGTTGGCTCAAACTTGTCTTGCCTACACACAGTCACACAAATGTTGGCCAACAATTACGAACATAGTGACGTACTAGACATACTACGTTGTTTTTCAGCTCTTTAGCGCCACCCTTTGGGCTCCTTCTGCTAATTTTGTGTTAGTAGAAGTTTGGTGTGTGTTGATTTGCGCTTTTCTTTTTGCGTTTTTCATTTATTGGCCTTAGAGTTATTGCTTTGACATTAAATTATTTTTTTGGTTGAATAATGATTTGATTTGGTATATTTTCTAAATTTTTGGATGCATAGAATGCACTTTTTGGTTAAGTTCTATTGGCAGATAGCATGTCTATTTTTTTTTAATGCACAATAAAAAAATTGTGTAGAATAATACTTGGCTATGTGTTTTACTTCAAATGACAGTTTGGGAGTAGGCAGTCACATTTAAAAAAATACAATGTAAAATTGACAAGGGACACCAACATAGTTGTATCTTTGATCTTAAAAACTATGGGATAATGGTGTTGTGGTAACTTGCCCAAATAAAAAAAAAAAAAAGCATAATAATATTATACTTGATATCACTAGAAAAAAAAAGCCTTTGAAAATTAGTTTGCAATAACTCCATCAGTATCAGAAAATCCGACAACACACATTTGTTGGCTGAAAATTTGAAGACATGCTAGCCAACATTTGTTGGCGGAAAGTCCAACAACTGTCCGATGGAGCATACACACGGTCGGATTTTCCGCCAACAGCCTGACATCCAACATTTCCAGTCGGAAAGTCAGATCGTGTGTACGGGGCTTTAGTGAAAAGTATGGAGCTCGTTGTAAGGAAGTCGCCTTACACCCTCCAATACCAATCATTTTATTTACTTCTGCTGTCACTGTGACCACAGCCCTATGACTTTATCACAATAGCCTTAGTGCCACCAGGTAATGTAATACATTTTCTGTTTATCATTCATGTTATCGGGGAGAATTGTGAGCTGAGTTTATAGAAGACTCAGCTATCTACTACTTGTTGTGGACTTTGTGTGGTATAGGAGTGCTGTAATTTGTGGTGATTTGTTGTAACGTTATATCTAGTGTGCGGTTCTGGAGGCTGCTCACTGACAACTGTGGTGTCCTGCTAGATAACCAGAGGAGATTAATTAAAAATATTGAAAATATGGGATTGTTACACTAGTTTGTACAGTCCATAAAAGGTTTTACTCTGCAACAAAAGCCAAAGCATTTTGGGGGGCTCAACATACCCTTGCTCAAGTGCCTGCATGATATTCTTTTCAGTTGCTAAAAGTTAAGAAAATACCAGGTATGGAAGATTATGTGACTTACACCATGGAACGACGCTGGGCAAATTACCAAGCATCGTAGTCCTGTCTACGCTACAACCTGACCAAATGGCAGCATACACAATAAGTTTTATATGTGCTACTGGGAGGACAAGAAGAGAATCTGTTGCTTTGCTCTTTTATTTAATAAAGTGTACACTATATTGCCAAAAGTATTGGGATACCTGCTTTTACACGCACATTAACTTTAGTGGCTTCCCAGTCTTAGTCCATAGGGTTCAATATTGAGCTGGCCTACCCTTTGCAGCTCTAACAGCTTATGCCGTGTACACACGACCAGACTTTTCGATTGAACTGGTCCATCGTGTGTGGGCTTCATCTGACCTTTTCTGTCGAAAAATCTGTCGGACTTTAGAAATAGAACATGTTTCAAATCTTTCCGACGGACTCGAGTCCGATTGAAAAATCCGTTCATCTGTATGCTAGTTCGACAGACAAAAAAGGACGCAAAGGCAGCTATTGGCTATGAACTTCCTTATTTTAGTCCGGTCGTATGTCATCACATTCGAAACGATTGGACTTTGGTGTGATCATGTGTAGGCAAGTCTGTTTCATTGGAACTCCGTTGGAACTCCGTCGAAAAGTCCTTCGGAGTTCAGTCTGGTCGTGTGTACACGGCATTAGACTCTTAAACAAGGCTTAGGAGTGTGTATATGGGAATGTTTGACCATTCTTCCAGAAGCGCATTTGTGAGGCCAGGCACTGATGTTGGATGAGAAGGCCTGGCTCGCAGTCTCTGCTCTAATTCATCCCAAATGTGCTCTATCAGGTTGAGGTCAGGACTCTGAGCAGGCTAGTCAAGTTCCTCCACCCCAAACTATATGGACCTTGCTTTGTGCACTGGTGCACAGTCATGTTAAAACAGGAAGGGACCATCCCCAAACTGTTCCCATGAAGTTGGGAGCATGAAATTGTCCAAAATGTCTTGGTAAGTTGAAACCTTAAGAGTTCTCTTCACTGGAACTAAGGGGCCAAGCCCAACCACTGAAAAACTGCCCCACACCATAATCCTTCCCTCCAGCAAATGATTTAGAGGGGTGGCCCAATACTTTTGGCGATATAGTTTGGATGAGCAAGTTTGGGGTGGAGGAACTTGACTAGCCTGTACATAGTCCTGACCTCAACCTGACAGAAAACTTTTGGGATGAATTAGAGCAGAGACTGTGAGCCAGGCCTTCTTGTCCAACATCAGTGTCTGACCTCACAAATGCGCTTCTGGAAGAATGGTCAAACATTCCCAAAGACACACTCCTAAAGCTTGTGGACAGCCTTCCCAGAAGAGTTGAAGCTGTTATAGCTGAAAAGGGTGGGCCAACTCAATATTGAACCCTACGGACTAAGACTGGGATGCCGTTAAAGTTCATGTGCATGTAAAGGCAGGCGCCCCATTACTATTGGCAATATAGGCTATGTCTTGATGCAGACCAGCTACACCCAGTACTGAGGCTGTCATAGGGTAACTATAGGTCAGAAAAATCAAAACGGCCTTTAGACACTTTTCCATCAATCACTCAAGAGCAAATGGTGAGGTTTACGTAAATGTGCCATCATTTGTTCCTGTTATCCCCCAATCCTTTTAATTTTGGCAGGATCGGGTGATGAACATATAATATCTGTAGGCAGTGATGGCGAACCTTGGCACCCCAGATGTTTTGGAAGTACATTTCCCATGATGCTGGTGCACGCTGCAGTGTACTTGAGCATCATGGGAAATGTAGTTCCAAAACATCTGGGGTGCCAAGGTTCGCCATCACTGTCTGTAGGTATCCTCAGCATAAAAAGATGACCAGCTATACTAGACTCCGTTGACAACGTAGCATGTGTATTTGTTCTGTTGTTGTTCCAACATTCTTTCAGTGGTCTTGAAATTTAACCTGTCAGCTTTAAAAACGAAAGACTTCACAAAACTAGCTAAGCAGAAAGATGTACTGGACACATATGTCTTTTTACTCTAGCTGAATGTCAGCAGATGGTGACCTGACTGTCTGAATGGAGAGTCCTGCTGAGTAACAGTAGGTAATCTTATAAAATGTTCTGGTTTCTCAGTCTAACATCACTTTTCTGTGCGGGAAATTAAAGCTCTATTTCCTCTGCAGTGTTATTTATTCAGATCAGAGAGGAAAGAAACTCCATGGAACAGAAGTAAATCTTTAAAACCGTGTACACACGAGCAGACTTTTCAACCGGACTGGTCCGACGGACCGAGTCCGGCGGACAATTCGATCGTGTGTGGGCTTCATCGGACCTTTTCCTGTCGAAAATCTGACGGACTTTAGATTTGAAACATGCTTCAAATCTTTCCGACGGACTCGAGTCCGGTCGAAAAATCCGCTCTTCTGTATGCTACTCCAACTGACAAAAACCCACGCTAGGGCAGCTATTGGCTACTGGCTATGAACTTCCTTATTTTAGTCCGGTCGTATGTCATCATGTACGAATCCGTCGGACTTTGGTGTGATCGTGTGTAGGCAAGTCCGTTCGTTCAAAAGTCCGTTCTAAAGGTGTTCTATCAGGTTGAGGTCAGGCCAGTCAAGTTCCTCCATTGCAAACTCGTTCATCCATGTCTTTACAGTCCTTCTTGGCATGGGCGTCCACAGAACTTTTTTCAGGTGGGGGGCATAATTTTAAGAAAACCCATGCTCCGCCCCTTTTCGACAATGTCATGAAGGGTAAGGGGCTTAGTCATTATCACATAAAGCACAGGCATGTGCCCATTATATGCAGCCTTAGTCTGCCCATCAATTGCAGCCTCATTGTGCCCATCAAATGTGGCCTGTACAGTACGGAGGGTGTGCAGTATGCGTATATAGAGGTGGTGGATGGTATTAATATATACAGGAAGGAAGGTGGGTGTATATAGCTGTATTCAGGACAGATGATGTATGTCTGCAGTCAGTGATGATGGAGGAAGGTCTCTATATACAGGAAGGAAGGTGGGTATATACAGTTACCTGTATATAGAGACCTTCCTCCATCATCACTGACTGCAGATATACATTATCTGTCCTGTATACAGCTATATATATACAGGACAGATGATGTATATCTGCAGTCAGTGATGATGGAGGAATACAGGAAGGAAGATGGGTGTATATAGCTGTATACAGAACAGGACAGATGATATGATCTTTCCTAAATCTGGCACCCCCTTCACTGATCATACCTGTATTCAGTCAGCTGCCACCCTTATCTGTGTATATGTAAGGCCCCCACACACACAGCTCCCCCCCCCCCCCCCCCCGTACACAAACAATCTCTTCCCTTCACTTGTACTCCCAGCCCCCACTTGTAAGGTGGTCTTCCTTCTCCCAAGTCCTGTTTCCACATGTCGCTGTGAAAATACAACAGGCAGCAAAGCAAACATGAGGAGCACACATACAGGAAACAGCCAGAGGTGGCAGTAAAGAGCTCTGTAAGCTCAATGACACAGATCTGCAGCAGCTGTGGAACCAACTCGCACATGACGCCCATGCTTCCTGGCCACATCAGTGCCTGACCTCCTGCGCTTCTGGAAGAATGGTCAAACATTCCCATAGACACACTTCTAAACCTTGTGGACAGCCTTCCCAGAAGAGTTGAAGCTGTTATAGCTGCAAAGTGTGGGGCAACTCCTTATTGAACCCTACGGACTAAGCCTGGGTTGCTATTAAAGTTAATGTGCGTGTAAAGACACCAATATCAATTACCAATACTTTTTTGTGTATGAGTCTTAAATCAGAAAGGCTGGCATGCTCTTGAATAAAAGTACTTTATTAGTTACATGGGTACACGGGTAATGGCTATAAGTTGACGCGTTTCGGCTAAGAAGCCTTAATCTTAAATCTCTTAATTTTTAGTGTATGAGTGGTTTAAAAAATGGTGGGCTTTACCATCCACATGCCGTACATATGCATCCATGGGCAACAGAGATTTCTTTTCTGACTGCTTGCTCCCAGCTTAGAGATTAATAGAGAATTCACTCAGTAAGCATATAAAATGCTTTTCTTTATGTAAAAGTTGCAATAAAAATTACTTTACAGTCTAAATTTAGTAATGAGTTAGTAAAAAAAAAAAAATCAGCACAGGAGACGTTACATAATGCAAAGTATCCCTTGTGCTGGTGCCTGCTTCTGTGGAAATCTTAAGTCCTTTGCCCCTCTTCCATACCCAGCAGCTGTAATATTCTGGTGCTGCGCGGAGTAATGCAAGTGCTACACCTGTGACAGCACTTATCAAGAGTGGTGACAATGCCTGTCCTTTCCTCCCCTGTTCTCCATTCATACAAGCTGTACTGTAGTCTCCATGATTGAAAAGCGATCCATGATTGGAGGGTGGGCGGATGAATGAAAGGTCTACCTCCTCCATTCACAAAGCACTGTTCATTCATGGCAAAGTTAAAAGTCAGCAGCTACAAATACTTTTAATAAACATATACAGTATTTTCTAGACCATGGAGTGCAACTCTGTCTTCCCTTCAGTGCTGCAAATCCCCTGCACCCACAAGGCTGCAAGACCTTTCACACAACGCAGCGTGGCTCACATATGCGCAATGGGAAGGCAGCTTCCCACACTAAACATACTGGCAGCAGGTACTCGAAGATTGGCAAAGAACCGGCCCGGTTGAGGATGGCACACGATCCTTGGAAAGGTAAATGTCCTTTTATTAAAAGTCAGCAGCTGCAGGATTTGTTAATGCTGACTTTTAATTGTTTGCAAACAGGCGGAAGATCTTCTTTAAAGTGAAAAACCTTCTGTTTTTAGAGCCATTAATTCCAAAAACAGAGTTAGTTTAAGCATCCCACCAGGCAGAATTGGCTTTTTTCTCTTTTTTTTTTTACTTTTTAATTTTTTTTTCCATTTGCACCATCTGCTGCCATTCTCACTTAGGTCAGAATGTTGCGTACTTGATCCTGCAGCCTACCTACATCACACCTCCCAGGAGGCTGCAGGATCAGGCACCCAGAGCGGCCAGGAGGAGGTGGGCTGAGGGGTGGGCCAATGACCAAGGAGTCATCAGTAGCTGGTCGCCTGCACCCAGAAGCGGCAGCCAGCTGAAGAGGACCAAGATGGCAGTGTGGTGTCACCCAAGAGTGGATCACATTGGGATAACGATGAATTCCCTGTGCAGGTGAGTATGTGTTTTGAAGAGAACCCATAAATACAGGTAAGAGACAAAGAAAAATAACAAGGGGGGGTTGAGTACTGTTTAAAAAGCCTTTAGCTGTTGAAGCTAGGCCAGCATCTATGACCCGTATAAGTTCACAATCATACACACATTTGTTTTGGATGAAGCTTTCATGATTCCATCCAAAATATTTTTTCGTTATGGTCGAAGGACATTTCTTTTTTCTCAAACATTGAAGGACGTTTCTAAACATATGGACAGTGTAACCTTGTGCCAGAGAACCTGCCTTTCATTTCTCCCAACAACAATATTCCACCAGTTGTTACCTAGTAAAAGTATTTCTGAAGATATTCTACCGAATACAGCAATTGTGTTCTGTAGTATGACAAGCTTTCTTCAAATCTCATCTTGCCAAGAGCTTTATTGAAAGCCAGCTTCATGATCAGCTTGGGAAATGGACTGCACCAGAAAACTCTTTCAGACTACTTCACTATAGTCTGGAATGTCAAAATGTGATAGTCGATATGAACCATTCTCCTTCCTTTGAATGTTCTTCGTACATTCTATAAAAGACAAGATCTCGTTTTACTTTTATGTCTTACTTTAATATTTTGCTTGCTGTGAAACAACTGCTACAAGGTGATTTTGGATTGCATTTGGCATATGGGGAATGCTAGACCTTAATTGTACTATCTTGTTTGACAATTAAAATAGGGTGACTTTAATGTGCTTGCTTTGTTGTACTTCAGCATACAGGTTCCCAAAGGATGATAGTTCATTAGAATCACTATACAAAAAGTCCTGTGAAGGGGTCAAGCAGAAGACTGAAGAGCACCAATGTAGTTACTTAATGCATTAACCGCTTCAGCCCCGGAAGAAGGGCTTCCTGACCAGAGCACTTTTTGCGATTCGGCACTGCGTTTCTTTAACTGACAATTGTGCGACCTGTGCGAGGTTACACCAAAACAAAATTGACGTCCTTTTTTCCCATAAATAGAGCTTTCTTTTGGCGCTATTTGATCTGTGGTTTTTATTTTTTGCGCTATAAACAAAAAAAGAGCGACAATTTTTTTTAAAAAAGCGATTTTTACTATAAATATCCTCCAAAAATATATAAAGAAACATATTTTTCAGTTTAGACTGATATGTATTCTTCTACATATTTTTGGTCAAAAAAAAAATCACAAAAAGCGTATATTGATTGGTTTGCGCAAAAGTTATAGCGTCTACAAAATAGGGGATAGTTTTATGGCATTTTTATTATTAATTTTTTTTTATTAGTAATGGGTGCGATCTGTGATTTTTATCGTGACTGCGACATTAAGGCAGACACATCGGACACTTTTGACACTATTTTGGGACCATTGTCATCTATACAGCGATCAGTGCTATAAAAATGCACTGATTACTGTGTAAATGACACTGGCATGGAAGGGGTTAAACACTAGGGGGAGATCAAGGGGTTAAGTGTGTCCTAGGGAGTTATTCTAACTGTGGGGGGGTGAGCTACCACTGATATGAATGACAGCGATCACTGCTCCCGATGACAGGGAGCAGTGATCTCTGTCATGTCACATAAGTATCTCCCCGTTCTGCTGCTCTGTGACACGATTGCGGGACACCGGTGGAAATCAAGTCCGTGGGACCCACGGGCACGGTCACGCTGTGAGCGGCGGGCACGCACGCGCCCACTAGCCCCGCAAATTAAAGGGGATATACAGATACACCCATTTGCCCACCTCTGCCATTGTGCCAACGTATATCTGCGTGCGGCGGTCAGCAAGTGGTTAAGGTAAAAAACCTTGCGGCTTTACTCCACCACTTTAATGTACAGGTCATATGCAAAGGGAGGAGAATGTAAATCACTATATATTCCCTTTAACTAAATGCAAATCATCTGCTTACCAAGCAAACGTGTGACTTGTTTCTCAGATTACAATCCCACAATCCACTGGGGGGGGGGGACCTAAAGGGTAAGTTCACCTTTACGTAAATATCTGTAAGGTCCCACTGACCTGAAGCCCGGTGATCTCCTGCTAGGGGACATCGTATGTAGCCGTCTCACCGGTCCGGGACTTAGAAATCTCCTCGGCTTAATCTCCTAAACGTACCTCGTCAGGAGGTATGTTTAGGAGCATTCTAATTGGTCTGTGCAGTCACATGGGTGGAGCCGACCAATCAGAACCCGTGTAGCCCATCCTGTCGCCGCGGGCAAAGAGGAGAGAAAGCTGTGGGGATTTCAAATCCCCTGACTGGTAAAGCGGGAATGGGTGCCATGGGGACAGGGTCCAGTGTAAGTTCACCTTACAGATTTTCTGTAAAGGTGAACTTACACTTTAAGCAAAGTTTGGTTTCCCAATTAATAGTACGATAGTGAGGAAAAAAGGAAGTACGTCCTAGAGTGCACAAGTTAGAGCCAAGTAAGGGCTGCAGACAGTTTGGGTGGATCCAGGGAGGTTTTGATACAAGATGTCAGCTTTGAATAATTAGTATCAGTTTGAGCTATGGAATTCTGTGACAGGTCCACTAAATAGCAGGACTGTGGCCAAACCATGGAGATTTAAATGTGTACATATTCTTTTAAAGTAGTATAACAACCTTCCTGACCTCCATAGCTGTAGGCACTGTAGAGCAATACATGCTCAAATAGAAGTACTGAAGTTAAGTTGGGTCTCAGAACTCTGCTCTCCCCATTTTGCTAAGCACTTGTTTTGTGTTTATATTATAGATTAAAATGCTGGCAGGCTGCTAAATAACTGCTGGGAGGGGGGAGCAGGATGAGCTGAGCTGCTAAAAAGAAAAGTGAAAGTTTCTGTTGAATTTTAAGAATTGACTGCTCCAGTATCTTTGTTTTAAAATTTTATTCATAAGTATCTGTGGAAGCAACACACAATATGAAATTTCACATGGTGTTCCATTGTTCTGAAGTTTCACTTTTCTTTTTGTCTCTTTTTAGAGGCTTTCTTTATTATATATTAGAGAACTAAATTAAAATTTAAAACATTAATTTAAATTAAATTAAATTTATTTAAATTAATTTAAAATTAAAATTAAAGTTTGACTTTCCTAATAATAGTCAACATCTAACATTGAACTGCAGTCTAATGCCCCATACACACGGTCGGACTTTGTTCGGACATTCCGACAACAAAATCCTAGGATTTTTTCCGACGGATGTTGGCTCAAACTTGTCTTGCATACACACGGTCACACAAAAGTGTCGGAAAATCCGATCGTTCTGAACGCGGTGACGTAAAACACGTACGTCGGGACTATAAACGGGGCAGTAGCCAATAGCTTTCACCTCTTTATTTATTCTGAGCATGCGTGGCACTTTGTCCGTCGGATTTGTGTACACACGATCGGAATTTCCGACAACGGATTTTGTTGTCGGAAAATTTTATCTCCTGCTCTCCGACTTTGTGTGTCGGAAAATCTGATGGAAAATGTCCGATGGAGCCCACACACGGTCGGAATTTCCGACAACACGCTCCGATCGGACATTTTCCATCGGAAAATCCGACCGTGTGTACGGGGCATAAAAGTTGGTGGCATGGGTGTTGTTATGTGTATTTGAGGTGCATTTGGAGTCTACACTCATTTAAGGGAGGATTTTAAAGTGATTTTAAACCATAATTTTTTTTTTAAACTAAAATAACAATAGCATTGGTTTTGCACAGAGCAGCCTCATCCTACTTTTCTGGGGCCCCCTGCCGGCCCCCTCTTTGGAGAGTGCAGACACCCATCCCCCCCCCCCCCCGAAATGTCACTTTTCCTGAGGGCACCCGTGCATGCTACCCAGACCGGGCGACTCGGACCCAGACTGGGCGACTCAGCCCTGCCACATCGTTGGATTGTCAGCAGCAGGTGACAATGGCTGCCATTGCTATCAATCTGGCCGATGAGGAGGGTTCAAGTACTGTGTCTGACGTTCATTGCAAACCAATACATCCTGTGGCAGAGGATCGTACGGGTTTTATTCCAAATAAGTCTGTGGCAGAGACTTTTGTTCGTGCTGCGTACTGGCTGCTAGGCAAGTGAGAGAGGCCTATCCAGGCGGGCAAAGATTGGGTCCCACAAGGGGAGCGCATTCAACCATTCAACTACAAGTGTTCAATTACTAAGAATGTTCTGAAGAATACTAAGGAAAGGTATTTGAGCTTCCCTGCAACTTTCCTTCTGCCTCTTTCCTGCTACTTCCTTTATTTGTTCATTAAAGCATTGGAAAACCTACTCAAGTGTTTGGTGCTTATATCGTCCAGAGGTAAATTCAACGGAACCCTAGACCCGGTGCCGGTGAAACAGAGGTATCAAGAGTGAAGGTAACAAGCCCGCTTTAAACCAGCAACTCCACCGAGAGTTAGTGCTACACCTATCTTAAACCTTTAAAGTACCCATGCCTGACACAAGGACAGGCAATATTTTTATCAGGTTCCTCTCTCTTTTTATGTTCTTTTGTTAATCATGTTTTTTTTCTATGCACTGACAAAAAGAAAGTGACTCAAACAGGGGCTCCCTCATCTACGCTGTAATACTTTCAATTTATCCCAGAAGTTTTCATTTGTATTCATGAACTGGTTAGCCTTAATAATTCCCCCACTTTTTATATTATTATGAAGGAAAGCCAAGACTCATTCTTCTGCCCAAGGTTAAAAGAAAGTATTTATGATCAGCTAGGATGGAGTAAATCTTATATTCCCCCTGCTGAGATTCTACATTAAAACTGTGTTTCAAAGCCCAAGGAAATGGGAAAGGTTTGTAGAAAAAAATAAAATGTAGAATTACCATTGGTGTTTTTTTTATCCCCTTTTCATCTTCTTCTTAAAGAGCCAATATACTTAACGTAATAAAAATCATCCTTTGTATTTGTAAGACACTTGCTTTCTTCATCTTTCAAGTATCTGCACACATGAGAATAAAAAAGTTCTTGATGAGTAATAAATAACTGATTAAAAAATGCATTTTATTTTATAGATATACATTTCCTTCACTGTAATACCTGTATTAAACACCAAAATATTACAGAAAAAAGGAAAGAAGGGGCAGGCAGGACTTTTAAGGTACTATGGAAAACACTGGCTTTAGTCTATGCATTATTTTGTATAAAATGTACTCTCTAAAATGTATGATTATCTCTCTCTAAAATATATATAGGTATGTTTTATTGACATGCCATGTGATTTTGTTGTTTTTCTTATAGTATATAAAACTTCATGGGACACTTCTCAAAAAACTTCTGAAGAAGCTCCTCTGAGCGAAACTTTTAGAGTAGGAAGTGGTTGTATATGTCCAAAGAAATAATATGTGAGTCTTGTAAATGTTTACTGAGATTTTAAAGAATTGTTTAAATAAAATTTATATTTTTTCAAATTGATTGCTTTTCTTGGTACCTTAAAAGTACTGCCTGCCCCTTCTTTGCTTTTTTCTTAGATAAATGGGATGTGGCACCGTATTTTGATCTCTTGTCACCCAGTTCCCTAATACGTGCCAAAATATTACAGTTATCACAGGAACAGGAGGTAGGGTGACATCTTGCAATGGAGCAACTGCCAGATGACAACTGTATGTTATCCCATCATTTTGGAGAGATTTTATTTCATTGCTATTCTCAGGACAGGAAGTGAAAGAAAATCTCCACAAAAGGCAACAGACAGCACACAAAAAACTTGACAATGTTTTTTTTTAATTCCCTACTCTATCCAAAAGTAAAAAACTAAAAAAACTGATTATGTATGTGCCATACCTGTGTGATCACACAGGAAGCTGGAAATCACTGTAGTAGGCACTGATACCCCAGTGAACTCACTAACTTCCACATCCCCTGCTCAGTGGCTACTCTGCTGCATTGTGAACACAGGTGGTTGTTTGCTTTACATGGATGACATTCGGGGAACACTTTGCATTTTCTTAAGGAATGCAATGGGTTTTCTGATTGGATGAGGTGGAGAGGTCAAGTGGTGAGGTCACAATCTCCAACTTGTCCAATCAGAGAACATTTTGCATTCGTTGAGAAAATGCAAAGTGTTTTCCTGGTGCCTCCATGGTAGCATACCTTTGACAAGCTCCGCCTTGGCTCCTCCCTCGGGACCAGTGAATATTATAAAAGAAAAGGATTAGTGCACTCCTAGCATTCTCCTTTTTTTCCTCATATTATACCTCATGGTCAGTGAATGGTGGTCCCTTACCTCTGCAGTCGGCAGCTTCCAGCTGGGTTCAAGCCTCTCCCAGGTGCAGCCCCTATTCTTGGGCAGCTAAATGCGCTGATAAAATAGGGAGTCCCTTCTGTGGGTCTTTTGGGACAGCAGTTGTCTCTTAACTAAGAGCTCCTATCTGCATTTATATACTGGCATTTGCTCAAGCCTGCAGCAGAGAAAGCAGCTATATCTATTTTTCACTTAGCCTTATCCTTTCATTTCTCCCTCCTGTCATCCATTCTCTCTCGCTTTCCTTTTCTTGCGTTCCTCTATATTTTTCGCTTTCTTCCTCCCCCACCACCTTCCCCTCCTTGTGATATTGTACCTTCATTCCTGGTTACTATAGTGGGCGGCGCGCACCTCGCACCGACTTTTCTAAGTCCCTCAGTGTCTTCCTGCCCGCTCTGTGCATGTGCGGATGCCAGGAGCCAACTCGGTGGGCAGGGCTGAATCGGTGGGCCACATAGGTCCTAGTGCCGCCAGCCACGCATGTGCGGTCCGGCTTGAGGTCGTGGTGGCCATCTTGAATAATTTTACGTTTTACATTTTTTGCCTTTGTTTGTTAAAATCATTTTTTAGAGGGTTGTATCTTCCACAGATGTCCCTCCCCTCTCCATTGTTTATTACTGGGGGCTTTCAGCATGGCAGCCTGTTGTCATCTGAGGAGGTTGCCTATGCAGGTAGCCCCTGGAAGGGACCTTGCATTTTGCCAATGGCAAATGTAATTTCTTTCTTTTTCTTTTCTCGGGAATACCGTTTCCTTGCTCCAGCTGAAATACCAGTCACTAACTCCTTTATGTTTCTCTAGCTGCTTTTTCTGTCTGTTGCCTAAAATAAGCAGTACGCCACCCGAACAAGACCCACTCCAACTTTTAAGGTAGGGAATGTCGTACAGGTGAGTAAAAAAAAAAAAAAAAAGAGAGCACTTATGCTGGTATGTTTATGTATTTCAGCCTTGTATGCGAGAAGAAGTCCAAGCGGACATCAGGGTGACATAAACAAACCTATGAAGGCCCCAACCAGATCAGGATCAGCAAGCCATGCAAGCGGTGAGCATTCTACCGTGAAAAGACATAGTTCTTCACATTCACCAACTCTCAAATCCCTAAAAGCCGAGCATGTGGGGTCATCCCATTACCAGCCAATTGGTCTGTAAAAGCTGTTCTAGGCTACTTTCACACTGGGGCGGGCACCGGTGATATTCGACCGCTAGCGGGGCGGTTTTAACCCCCGCTAGCGACCGAAAAAGGGTTCAAAGCGCCGCTGTATCGACGCTTTGCCGGCAGGTTTGCGGCGCTGCCCCATTGTTTCAATGGGAAGGAGCGCTTTAGGAGCGGTGAATACACTGCTCCTATAGCGCTGCAAAGATGCAGGACTTTTTTGACCATCCTGCAAGCGCACCGCTCCAGTGTGAAAGCCCTCGGGCTTTCACACTGGAGACACAGGAGAGGCGCTTTACAGGCACTATACAGATGCTATTTTTAGCACTGTATCACCTGTAAAGCGCCTCAGTGTAAAAGTAGCCTAATGCCCCATACACGCGGTCGGATTTTCCGATGGAAAATGTCCGATCGGAGCATGTTGTCGGAAATTCCGACCGTGTGTGGGCTCCATCGGACATTTTCCATCAGATTTTCCGACACAAAGTTTGAGAGCAGGCTATAAAATTTTCCGACAACAAAATTCGTTGTCGGAATTTCCAATCGTGTGTACACAAATCCGAAGCAAAGTGCCACGCATGCTCAGAATAAATAAAGAGATGAAAGCTATTGGCTACTGTATAGTCCCGACGTACGTGTTTTACGTCACCGCGTTTAGAACGATCGGATTTTCCGACAACTTTGTGTGACCGTGTGTATGCAAGACAAGTTTGAGCCAACATCCGTCAGAAAAAATCCTAGGATTTTGTTGTCGGAATGTCCGATCAATATCCGACCGTGTGTACGGGGCATTAGAGTCTATGCAGCAGACAGAAAGTCAGAGGGTTAATAGGCAAGCTGTCCTACTCAAAAGATGGGCAGGGGATACATAGGGAACGAGCAACAGCAGTTCCATTGCAGCAATTAGCTCAATCTCCTCCAAAGGAGTTAACTCTTCTTGGCCCACCCTCGAGAGAATCCTCTCACCACGCAGTAAGTATCCCTCTTAGACATCTGGATGATGGTAGGCCATCTGAGGATACCTCAGAAGAGCTCGGCCCCCGGACTTCAACTTTTTCCTAGTTATGTCCAGGCTGTAAAGCCAGCTATTGGCGAGGAACCCGACACTACATCTGAGTAGTTAAAAGATGTGCTTCCCATTTCTAAAGAAGCAGGTTTCCTTCTTTCAGCTCAGTTTCCACTAGTACAACTTGTCATGCGACTTGGGGCTGCAAAGTCGTATGACAAGTCGTACCCCATGATTTCCAATGAGTACCGTTTATCTGTACGTTTTAAAGTCGCAGCGACTTCAGAGTAGTCCCTGCACTGCTTTGGTCCCACTTTGATGCGACTTGAGGTCCATAGACCTCAAGAATACACAGGCATTGTTTCAAGTCGCATCAAAATCGTGGCAAAATCGTGCGACTTTCAGGTCGCAATAGTGGAAACATAGGTTTACTCTGATGGATGATATCAGAGACATTGTTGAAGGGGAAAAAAAAATAATGTTTTTTCCTCTTAATTGCCTAGGAAAACTTTATCCACGTTCGGAACAAGATTCTGCAATGCCAGACGGTCCACCGGAGGTAGACGCGGCAGTGGTTCGTATAACAAAGAATTTCATTTCACCAATCGATAATTCAGCCTCAATTGAGCATCCTTTAGACAGATGAATAGACCCCCAACTTAAAGGAGCTTACCAAATGGCGGGTAAACACCTGGAAGTCAGCAATTGCCTTATCTGGACCAAAAACATGGAAACGGTGATTCATCAAAATGTTCCTAGGGAAGATATAGTCAAGTCTTTGGACGCATTATGGCTCTTAGCAGACTTCACTTGTGAGACGGTGATGCATACAATTCGTTACTTCGCAAGATCACTACTTGTGATAGCCATATGGGTATTGTGGTCAGAACTACGGGCAGCTGACACTGTCAAAACAAAATCAGTATAAATACCCTTTTTTTATTTGTAAATCACTCTTTGCAGAAAAGTTACAGAAAGCCATTTCCCGCATCACAGGAGGAAAGTCAGACTTGATTCCACGGAACTCCAGAATTAGATGTACCCGGGGATTCAGGGATGCTTACTTGCACACACCCATACGCACCCATACTACAACTGTTACAGAAGTATCTGAGATTTTCACTCGACCAAGCCCATCTACAATTCCAGAATCTCCCCTTCGGACCCTGCACTTCTCTTAAAGCCCTCACGAGGGCTCGGATCACTATCCTAGCTTCCTTATGAGAACTGGGTCTCAGTTCTTATCACTAACGAGATGATATCCTCCTTTTATCAAAAGATCCAGCCCAGCTAGTGGAACATGGGTGGATGCTGTGGCCTACACTTTAAAGATACGGTTGGATGTTAAATCATCAAACGAGTCATCTTTTCTCCAGTTTAGGCGCCTTATTCAACACCGCAAAAGGGACAGTGTCCCTGCCATCTCTGAAAGTATGGACGATCATTCAGAAAGTAAAGAGAGTGAGGACATGATCCTACATAACAGACTCGAGCTAACTCAGCTTAATAGGGATTTTTGTCTTTTTGTATCCAGATGGTCCCATGGACACATGGATACCTCAGGCACCTTTTACCTAGAATTCCTGAAGCAATGGAGCAAACCATCTATCCCGGTTCATATATCACACAAGTTTGATGCACAGGGGTCTGCACTAGTGGACAAAGAGAGAGATGCCTGTAAAGCCATGTTCATTAAGGCATGTCTTCTGGACTACAGTTACCACAGACGCCAATGCAATAGGCTATGAGGCACATTGCAACCAGATGTTGCTTCAAGAGAGATTGGCGTTCAATGCGGCAGACATCATCGCAAATATCCTGGAAATCCAGACTGCTTATCTCGCATCGACAGATCAAGGACAAATCAGCTCTGATTTGGATAGACAATAGAGCTGCAATATCATACATATATCACCAAGGCGGAACCAACAACAGTTCCTTACTAAGAGAAGTGGAACCCATCTTCATTTGGGCAGAGGGGAATCTGAAGGACCTAAGGGTAGTCTATCTTCCAGCCCACTTAAACACAGACGCCGATCATCTATCCAAAGGATTCCTGGAATTCAGCAAATGGTCCCTACAACCGAAGTTATTCAGTTGGATTCTGGGCCAGTGGACCTTTCCTGAACTGCATCCTTTTGCAAGCAATATCAAGCTGCAGAGGTTTATTTCACATCTACCTCACCCTTGCGCCAAAACAATAGATGCCCTGTCAAGTCCTTGGGCACGCAATCTAATTTAGGCCTCCTCTGGCTGCCTACCTTAAATTCTCTCGAGACTTGCAACATCAACAATAAACGGTGATAACAGTCCTGTCATATTTGCAGGGAGACCCATGATTCCCTAGGGCAATATTCTGGTAAATATTCCTCTGATACCCTTTCTTCTGGCTCGAGGCATCACACCCATCAGAATCCTCACAGATTGAACCTTCACATTAAAATGTTAAAACAGAGGCTTTAATCGTTCCTCCAGAGTTGTTTCAACTCTGCTCAAAGCACAGGAGCCTTCAATGAACAATACGTGTCACAAGGTTTAGATCTTTCGCGAACGACAAAACTTCAATCCTGATGTACCCTCTTCCTCCCAACTCCTTGACTTCCTGCAAGCAGACCTTGATTTAGGATTAGGCTTAAGCAACTTAAAGGTACAGCTGGTGGCAATCTCCGCTGTGACAACAAGAGATGGGCAAAAGGGCAAAAGATCCTTTAATAATCAAATTCTTCAAGACAGTCAAGAAGATAAGCCACCCAATAAAACAAATCTTTTCCGCTTGGGATCTCTCTATCACTCTGGAGCCCTTATCCAAACAGCCTTTTGCCCCATTTGATTCAGCATCCTCGTGGAATCTCACTTGGAAACAATTTTTCTTTGTGGCGATGGCATCGGGCTGGGGAGTATCACAACTTCAGGCAATAATATTACTTTTGTACTCGGATAGAGTGGAACTTGGAACGGTACATGGATTCTCCTCTTTCTCTACTATCTCTGAGCCTTGGGCCCTGACAATCTTTTCAGATCCAATTTTGACCTTCTTCACAAAGATATTACTTCGGTACTAAGATACTATCTTTAAGCCACAACTCACTTCAGACTTTCATCTAACCTTTTTGTAATACTCCAAAAAAAAAAAAAAAAAAAGACAGGGGCAAAGAAGCATCATCTGAGGCCCTCCGGCCATTCCGGAACGGCAGTATCCATCATGCCTAGTCATGTCTGTGAATATCAGAGCTTTACAATACCTCATGGTTCTGCGGAAGCTGGGGAGCCATAGTTTGCAGATCCCTGCTCTAGTACAATAGTTTCATGGTTAATCAAGTGGGTTAAGAAGGAGTACAGAGATAGGGGCCTGGAACCCCCTCATCAGTTGGGCTATATGCCACCCGGTTGTTTTCTGCTTCTTGGACGGCCAGAGCAGATGTATCCATCAAAATGATCTAAAGGGTAGCATCATGGTCATCCCAACATGCGTTTATGTGACGTTACAGAGTAGACCCAGCAGCTTTCTTATCTGTAGAAACTGCCAGACAGGCTATTAGGCTGGCATTTGCCTATTTTAAATTCTTTTTCAAATAAATATTTTACTATGCATCATCCCACCCATTTCAGCTAGTTATTTGTCACAGGTATGCTGCCATGGAGGCACCAGGAAAACAGAAAATTGTTTCATACTTACTGTAATTTGCTTTTCCTGGTGCCTATCCATGGCAGCATACAATCCCACCCTCGGTATGCTATATTACGTAGAATGCTGGGAGTGCACTAATCCTTTTCTTTTATAATATTCACTTGTCCTGAGGGAGGAGCCAAGGCGGAGCTTGTCACAGGTATGCTGCCATGGATAGGCACTAGGAAAAGAAAATTACGGTAAGTATGAAAGAATTTTCTGTTTTCTGAATGGCATCCATGTCAAGTTGGTGATCTACACAAGACCCAGAAGTCAGCGGCAATCTCTGTTGTAGCAGTGCCTACTAGAGTTATTTCTAGCTTTCACAGGGATCCCACAGGTATGGCACATACATACTTACATTTGTCCAAGCCTTAATAAGTGACATTGCCAGACAAAACAAAACAATATGCAGGATGGGCTTAACAAATAATTAAAAAGATCTTTAAAGAACATGCTCACAAGGGGAGAGATCAGAGTAACAGCTCCTGCTGCTCTTCGCCATACAAACACAGGCTGGTGGTGACCAGATTGTATAGCTTAACTGCAATAGAAAAAACACTGGTTGCCAATTTAGTTAATCTCAGGATAAAAATACAAATCTTTTAGTAGGTAAAACAACTTCCTTATATGTATTTCCATGATCTATATACTGTATCTGCCTGGAGTTTAGTTTCAAATTCTATCACATTTATGTTTTCTCAAATCTAATTTCTAGCACCATAGAATCTGTATAACAGAGTAAACCCAATTTCTAAACCCAAGGTCAAAATGTACAGTGCCTTGGAATTTTCCACACTTTGTCATGTTACAACCAAAATGTAAATGTATTTTATTGAGATTTTATATGAGAGACCAACACAAAGTGGCACATAATTGTGAAGTGAAAGGAAAATGATAAATGGTTATCGTTTTTTTTACAAATAAATATGTGAAAAATGTGGCATGCATTTACAGTGGGGCAAAAAAGTATTTAGTCAGCCACCAATTGTGCAAGTTCTCCCACTTAAAAAGATGAGAGAGGCCTGTAATTGTCATCATAGGTATACCTCAACTATGAGAAACAAAATATGGAAACAAATCCAGACAATCACATTGTCTGATTTTTGAAAGAATTTATTTGCAAATTATGGTGGTAAATAAGTATTTGGTCACCTACAAACAAGCAAGATTTCTAGCTCTCACAGACCTGTATCTTCTTCTTTAAGAGGCTCCTCTGTCCTCCACTCATTACCTGTATTAATGGGACCTGTTTTAACTTGTTATCAGTATAAAAGACACCTGTCCACAGCCTCAAACAGTCATACTCCAAACTCCACTATGGTGAAGACCAAAGAGCTGTCGAAGGACACCAGAAACAAAATTGTAGACCTGCACCAGGCTGGGAAGACGTAATCTGCAATAGGCAAGCAGCTTCGTGTAAAGAAATCAACTTTGGGAGCAATAATTAGAAAATGGAAGACATACAAGACCACTCATAATCTCCCTCGATCTGGGGCTCCACATAAGATCTCACCCCGTGGGGTTAAAATGATCACAAGAACGGTGAGCAAAAATCCCGGAACCACACGGGGGGGACCTAGTGAATGACCTGCAGAGAGCTGGGACCAACGTAACAAAGGCTACCATCAGTAACACACTACGCCGCCAGGGACTCAGATCCTGCAGTGCCAGATGTGTCCCCTTGCTTAAGCCAGTACATGTCTGAGGTTTGCTAGAGAGCATTTGGATGATCCAGAAGAGGAGAATGTCATATGGTCAGATGAAACCAAAGTAGAACTGTTTGGTAGAAAAACAACTTGTCGTGTTTGGAGGAGAGAGAATGCTGAGTTGCAATCAAACAACCCATACCTACTGTGAAGCATGGAGACGGTAACATCATGCTTTGGGGCTGTTTCTCTGTAAAGGGAACAGGACGACTGATCCGTGTACATGAAAGAATGAATGGGGCCATGTATCGTAAGATTTTGAGTGCAAACCTCCTCCCATCAGCAAGGGCATTGAAGATGAAACGTGGTTGGGTCTTTCAGCATGACAATGATCCCAAACACACTGCCTGGGCAACGAAGGAGTGGCTTCATAGGAAACATTTCAAGGTCCTGGAGTGGCCTAGCCAGTCTCCAGATCTCAACCCCATAGAAAACCTTTGGAGGGAGTTGAAAGTCTGTGTTGCCCAGCGACAGCCCCAAAACATAACTGCTCTAGAGAAGATCTGCATGGAGGAATGGGCCAATATACCAGCAACAGTGTGTGACAATCTTGTGAAGACTTACAAAAAACGTTTGACCTCTGTCATTGCCAACAAAGGATATGTAACAAAGTATTGAGATGAACTTTTGATATTGACCAAATACTTATTTTCCACCATAATTTGAAAATAAATTCTTTCAAAAATCTGACAATGTGATTGTCTGGATTTGTTTCCACATTTTGTCTCTCATAGTTACCATATACACATAGTATACCTATGATGACAATTACAGGCCTCTCTCATCTTTTTAAGTGGGAGAACTTGCACAATTGGTGGCTGACTAAATACTTTTTTGCCCCACTGTATATTCATCCCCCTGAGTCAATACTTTGTAGAACCACCTTTCTCTGCAATTACAGCTGCAAGTCTTTTTGGGGATGTCTCTACCAGCTTTGCACATCTAGAGAGTGAAATTTTTGCCCATTCTTTTCTGCAAAATAGCTCAAGCTCTTTAGATTGGATGGAGAGCATCTGTGAACAGCAATTTTCAAGTTTTCTTGCAACAGATTCTCAATTGGATTTAGGTCTGGACTTTGACTGGGCCATCCTTACACATGAATATGCTTTGATCTAAACCATTCCATTGTAGCTCTGGCTATATGTTTAGGGTCGTTGACCTGTCTTTTGCAGACTCCAACAGGTTTTCTTCTAAGATTGCCCTGTATTTGGCTCCATCCATCTTCCCATCAACTCTGACCAGCTTCCCTGTCTCTGCTGAAGACAAGCATCGATATAACAAAAAGAAGCGATAAAGGAGCTAAATGATCTGCACCTTGGTATTAGGTATAGGGGGAATAATATAATTCCTGTAAAAAATAAACCTTAAATAAACCGTCACTTCTCAAATGAAAAAAATAGGAGAAAGGGTATTCCTCTAGACTAGGGCAACATATAATTAAAGAGGACACAAGAGATTCATCAAAAAGGAATAATCCAGTATATCAGAAAAATTGGAAATGCTTTATTGAAAATTTCAAACACTAATATAAAAATATCAACACCTCCACCATTGCAATTATTAAAATATGACAACAATATGCCTATGCTATATATGAGAAATAACTTTAAAATTACAACTTTGTGAAAAAAAAATTATTTGATTTCTCCGTTTTCCAAAAAATCCTGCCAAAAAATGACCATTTTAACAAAAATTCACCATGAACACCATTTTCGTATGCGGGCACTACTCACGTATACGTTCGCTTCTGCACACAAGCTTGGCGGGATGGGGCATATTTAAAAAAAGGATATTCCTCTTCAAAGTGCTGACGTATAACGACGGTGGGTGGTCCGTAAGTGGTTAAGTTAACAAACTTCAAGATTGTTCAGATTGATGGAAGTAGGCTAGAAAGAAAGTGAAAATGAATATATGATTCTACATTTTGACCATAGATATGCTTTAAGAGGGCTTTTTTTTCTGCCATGGACATCAGGGCATTTTTAATCCCCATGGATGACTGACGAAGGGGCAGTTTTGTTTTCCTCACACTGAACACTGACTTTTGGGCATATTTTATTCCCACTGACCACTGAACAAAGGCCATATTTCCTCCCACTAACATCAGGGCATTTTCCTTCCACTGACCAATGACGCCAGACATTTTTGTCTCTCATTGACTACTAACAGTGGGGCAATTTTCCTTTCTCCCACTGATGATCACCCACGCTGCTGCTGTTTCAGCAGTTGCTGGATACTAAGTAGCCCCTAATTGTTTAAATAATGTTTTTCTTTAAGGTGAGCTCAGAAAAAAAGCATAAGTAGTGGAAGAAGTTTTAGAAATTATATTTTGTCTTGAGGTTTATGTGTGTCTGTATGATTTTTGCTTCTTGCACAGTTATTTCAGAACATTTTTTGTGGGTAGAAGGAATGCAGCAAACGTGTGCAGTGTGTGCAGTGTGTGCAGTGTGTGCAGTGTGTACTGTGTGTAGGCTTAATTTAACCACACCCAATATTCAGCACTATGTGATCATAATTATGCATATACTATACCCAGCCAATGACCCTGGAAGCTGGAAATCACTGAAGTAGACACCGCTACACCCAGTGATCTCCACTTGCTGCCAGGTCCCACGCCGAGTGGCTGCTCTTCTGCATTCTGAACACAGGAGGAGGAAGCTCAAGATAAGTAACATTCAGAGGAAACTTTGCATTTTTTGAATAATAGCAAAGTGTTTGATTGGCCAGGGTAGAGATGTTATGCTATCCACCTTGTCCATTCATTCAGAAAATGCAAAGCATTCTCTGAATGGCCCCGTTTCGCGCAACCATCCTCCTGTTTTCAGAATGCAGAATGGCAGCCATTTGACGTGGGACCAGGAAGCAAGTGAAGACCACTGGAGTAGCGGTGTCTACTTCAGCGATTTCCAACTTAAAGGGGCATCGGCCAAGTATGGTATATACATAGTTACAGTGGTCTAAGCTAGACCACTGTAACTATGTATAAAATAGCCATACCTGGAATTATTCTTAAAGCAGGACCTTCAGTATTTTTTTCAACTTTCCATCTATTAAATCTTCTGCCCTTATTGTTTTAACTTTGGATAGTAAAACATTTTTTTTCTGACAGTTAATACCTTATACAGCCCACTTCCTGTTTCTTGTCTGGTAAAAAGCCTAGGCTTATGACATCATGCACAGCCCTCTCTCTAACTCTTGTGAGAGTTTGCCAGGAAGGGAGTTGGGATGAGTCACAGGGGGGCCAATGAGAGCTGCAGAGCTGGAGGTGTGCCTCTGTATTTCTGTGTAAATCCAGGAAGTGAACAGGCAGCAGCTTCAGCTGCCCACAGTTAAAATGGATGCAGCCAGACTTGGTGGAGGGAGATTTCTGCAGCATGTTTGGCAAGTACAGAATCACAGTATATATAAAATATAAGTGGTTGGAGAGAAGCTTCAGAATGGCAAATATGTTTTTATTAAAAATTATGTGAGCATACTGCAGTTCCTCTTTAAGTAAAGCATGTACAGTTTTACACTTATACACAGCACTCTTTTCTCAGAAAATAAATGCAGGCACTCCCCTCTTCCAAGCCACCCCTTGCCTCCAAGCACCGTCCCTTGGTTCCACCTCTTAATTTGTATAGAATTTATTAATGATAACCAGAAAATTAGTAGAATAGATCCCCTGCAGCCAGCAGCAATGCCCCCCCCCCCAAGCAACAGTAGACCCCCCCCCCCAGCAACAACAAATTCCCCCCAGCAAGAAAATAACCCCTCATGGATAAAAAGGGAGAAAGCACTACTTTAAATGTAAGGCAAATGGTAGGGCTAAGACAGGCTATATTAAAAGTTCTAAGAACGTTCATGAAGGGAGGGAAGATAATCCACATAGGCTGCCAGTCCAAGAGTAGAAGCAAGCTCTTAGCCGCTGGAAACAAAAGAAGAAGGGACAAGCACCCCTAAGTGTGGTATCTCATTATTCATTTATTATACAACCAATACAATATCCACAAAATTGAGAAAGGAGCGATACTGTACCCTTCCGGGTCTACCGCTCATGCTCTGAAACGAGTTGCATCATTTCCCATTGGTGACTCCTTCCAGTCGGCGCTGCATGCTGTGCTCCAACACTTTACACAGCCATTGGCTTCTTCCTACTCTGGCCCCGAGCCTGGCCATTCCCCAGCTTCACTATATGGTCCGCCGAGTGCGCGAGCCCTACACTACACCTCACTAGCACCGTGGAAGTCCCCATGCATTCATGATGTGCCTAACACTGCTCTTTCACCATGTGAGTGGATATTGTATTGGTTGTATAATAAATGAACTGTGAGATACTACACAAAGGCTTCATGTACACGGGGTGTTTTACAACCTCTCCAGAATGTTTTAACTTGACAGATAGCAAACAACGTTTAAAAACGTCAGTTTTGCTGTGTTTACATGCCGCATTTAGCCACGTCTGTGTCTAGGAGTGTTTTAAAAAAATATTTTTTAAATAGTCAAAAACGCCTGTAAACGAAACGCGGCTAAACGCGAGTTACCGTTTTTACAAGCGTTTACAAACTACTACAGGCATTTGGCCTTTTCAATGCCTCTGAACATCCGTTCTGAACGCATTTTTTTTGCATTCCAAAAAATGCTTCTGAACACAACTGCCTAGAAACTACTATAAACGACCCCTACTGATAAGATAAAATTGAGCAGAGTTTAGGAGCAGCTGAAAAAAATGCCTAACTGCTCCTAAATGTTCGTTTACCCGCAGCAGTGTACATGAAGTCTAAGGCTCCATACACACTAATGTTTTTTAAGCTCCTATAAGCTGTTATTAGCATTTTTTTCCTGCTCTTAGAAGCTAAATAGTGTTATCCTATGTGTCCATGCACACTACTTTAGCATTTTTTGAACTTCAGCTTCTAGGAGCAGAAATAAAATTGTTTTCGTAAAGTTTCTTGGAGCATTTCTCCAGCAGAAAAATATGATGAATGCTCCTAACTGCTCGATTGGAAGAGAAAAAGGGTAAAGGGCCACAAGGCCCTAATTCGGACTTTACAGGCAAGATGGACAATGATATAGTACAAAAATATATTTTATTAACAATAAGTCATTACAAACAGGTCAAGTAAAAAATAATTAAAAACATGCAATAGGCATATAATAGTAATCTAGTGTAAACAAGAGAGTTGACACCAAATAAATGGCAGTGAGCCCCTGTGAGTCAACGCGTTGCGCTGTTTTGCTTCGTCAGGACTCATTTGTCCTAACTGCTCCTAACTGCTTCTAACTGCTACTAAAATGCTACAAACAGCTTTTTCTTTTTTTTTCTCCATGTACTGCAAAAACGCTGCATAAAATGCTAATGCTGCTAACTGCCCTTAAAAGCTACTAAAATGCTACTAAAAGCTGGCACAGAAATGCTATTATCAGCATTGTTCATCTTATAGTGTGCATGGAGCCTTAGAGGGGCCTTCTCTCTTCTTCTTTTGTAACAAAATACCCCCCCCCCCCCCAGAGCAACAACAGATCTACCCCAGGAATAATAGACCCCCTACCAGCAATAGACCTCCCAGTAGCAAGCATTAGTAGACCCTCCAGCAGACAACAACAATAGACCCCTCCCTCAACAGTAGGTTTCTCCCAGCAACAATAGACCCCTCCCTCTACAATAGAAACAATAGTATGAACTCCTGCTGAAGTGTGCTGGGATGCGTTCCCCCCGCGTTCCAGCTGAATAAAAGCCCTGCTTATACAAGATATTTTTTCTATTCAGCAAAAGAATTCCCTTATAGCTGCATTATAGAACTTGGTCTGCAAAATCAGATTTAAAAGATTAAAGAAGATTTAATCTATTGCTATCATAGAAACACACATACGAGTAATCTATTCAAATGAAAATATATTGGCTGTGAGCTCTCTCCCTCTGTAGAAATTGATTCCAGTTTGCATAAACTGAACCCAATCATATTCTTCACATAAACATCATGATTTTGCCTGGTTGTCAGAAAGACACATTTATTTAATAACGTGTAACTTTCCTATAATTCCCATGGTGTAAAGCCAACATGAGAAATTAAGTCCTTGACGAAACTTTTATTTCAAACACAACTGAAATCAAAGCAATTACAGATGTGGCAGCTGTCAGCAAGTGCTTGAAGTGAACATGTCAGAAGAGAAATACAGAGGCAGCCATTGGTAACTGAAAATATTAGGTATTCTGCTCTCTTGTTTCAATCGTTGCAGACCTAGAACAAGTATGCAAAAAAGGAAAATCAATTCCGAAGATATTATGAGAAAACTTGTTGCATGTCAGTAACTCAAAGCATTGAAGCCAGTGGCGGCCCGTGCATTGTGGGCGCACGGGCGCGGCCCCCCCCCGACACTTCCGCCACCCTCCCTATTCATGTGCCCAGCCCCTTTCAGGACGCCGGACACATAAAATACTATGGCGGGGATAGGCGGGGTTGTGTATTTTGAAGCACGTGATGAGAGCCAGAGTCTCTAATAGGCTTCAAAATAGGGTGGGCTCGGGGCGCAGAGCACTGCGTCCCGATCCCACCCTGTTGTGTGGCATAACTAACTAACTTTCACTAATTTCACACTAACGTTCCTCCCTGCCAATCAGCAGGCAGATCAGTGAGACCTGTCTCCCGAATGGCCAAAGGATTAGGCGATCCTATTGGATGCCTAACATTTTGGCAGAAGAGGAGACACGGCGGAGGAAGCTTGAGGAGCCGAGCGGACACAGGTGCCGCAGCCGATGATTCCCGCTACTACAGAAGAGGAGGAGAGCCCCGTCACTCGGTAAGTGCCACCGGACCAGCAGGGGGTTAGTGAAGTGACAGCCGGGGACACAGATGGCTGCACTTGATGGACACAAGTGGCTACATATACTGGGCACAAGTGGCTGCATTTGACAGGCACAAGTGGCTGCATTTGACGGGCACAAATGGTTGCATATGATGGGCACAAGTGGCTGCGTTTGATGGGCACAAGTGGCTGCATATACTGGGCACAAGTGGCTGCATATACTGGGCACAAGTGTCTGCATTTGATGGGCACAAGTGGCTGCATATACTGGGCACAAGTGGCTGCATTTGATGGGCACAAATGGCTGCATATGATGGGCACAAGTGGTTGCATATGATGGGGCACAGTGGCTGCATATGATGGGCACAGTAGCTGCGTTTGATGGGTACAATTGCTGCAATTGATGGGCACAGTGGCTGCATTTGATTTGCACAGTGGCTGCATTTGATTTGCACAATGGCTGCATTTGATGGGCACAGTGAGGCTGCAATTGATGGGGGGTTCAGTATTTTTCATTCTTTTAATTTGAGCACCAGCCGCACCGATTGAAGCCAAAGGGTAAGCATGATAGTCAAGCAGCAAGTGTTTACAGATGGAGAGGTCAGCAATGATAGCCTGCATACTTCACTCATGACAGATTTTCTTTAAAGCTTTTTTTTCACCTAGTGCTCCTCTATATAACCACTGTATTTGAAGATATGAAAGACACAAATTAATGCCACACTATATACATTAACAAATCATTAAACTGTTTCTAAAGGCTGAAGTTTTTTTTTACCTTCACGCATTCTATGCATGAAGGTAAAACCTTCTGTGTGCAGTGACCCCCCTAGCCCCCCCCCCAATCCTTTCCTAAACTTCCCCCAATCCAGGATTGTTTACGATACCCTGAGCTGTCCAAAGACTCTCCCTTCCTCATTGGCTGAGACAGCAGTGGTAGCCTATTGACTCCTACTGCTGTCAATCATAGCCAGCGAACCAATGAGTGGAGAGCGGGGGGGGGGGGGGTCTTGTAGACGCACAGAGCAGCGGCTCGGGAGCGAGCATGCAGCAGTGCCCCCAGGGCAAGCGGCTTTCTCTGGGGGCACTGCTAGAGGAGGAGGAGCTCTGGTGGGGGACCCGAAAAGAATAGGATCAGAGCTGCTCTGTGCAAAACCTGCACAGAGCAGGTATGTATAACATGCTTGTTATTTAAAAAAACAAAAAAACAAAGCTTTAAAGGGGTGGTAAACCCTCAAGGTTTTTTACCTTAATGCATTCTATGCATTAAGGTGAAAAACCTTCTGTAGTGCAGCAGTCCCCCCAGAGCTGCCCTTTTACTTACCTGAATCCAATCTTTTCAGCGACTAGAACGAGCCCAGCAGCTCCAACCGCTGTCTCGGGTCCTCAGTGGATAAACTGATAGCAGCAGCAGCAGCAGCAGCCATTGGCTCCCACTGCTGTCAATTAAATCCAGTGACTCTGCAATTAAATCCAGTGACTCTGGGGGGGGGACGGGGCCGAATCCTGCTGTCTGTGTCAATGTACGCAGCAGCAGGACTTGGGAACACGCCCGCACGAGTGCCCCGTTGGAATGCGGGTCTCTGAGGGGGCACTCGATGCGGGGGAGCAGCCAAGTGCGCCACTGGGGGACCCCAGAAGAGGAGGATCGGGGCCACTCTGTGCATAACCTTTGCACAGAGGAGGTAAGTATAACATGTTTGTTGTTTAAAAAAAAAACCTTTACAACCCCTTTAATACCACTTTAAGGCTAGGTTCACATTTGTGCGTTGTGGGAGTGCATGCAAAATGGCATGTATTCCCACAACACATGAAAACATGCATCCTTTTGGCAAGTGCACGGTAGTGCCAATAATTCTTAATGACACCCCAACGCATCCTGCTGGCATCTTTCTAACAAAGTATCACATGTTTTGGTGCAGTGTGTTTTTTAAAAGAAGAAACACTTCCATTCTTCCATGTGTCCATGTGTGATTTTCACATGTAGGGTAGCTCACTTAAATTAATGGGCTGCCCTAAACAGGGCATACAAAACTGCACAAAAAACCTGTGCTCACCGCTGCACCTCTATAAGTGTACACAGAGTCTAAATGTATTTTTGAAATGCAAGCAGTGTAAGTTCGGACTTGATATTAGCCTCCTGAAATCCACTGTACTGCAGAGCTTAGAATGGAGGAGGGAAAAGCAGCACAATGAGCCAATCAGTTATGCTGTAGTGCTCATGCGCTTTTAAGGTGTATGCTGATAAGAATGTCAGAGAGATGAGCTCATAAATTTGTTACTTCACCGCTGGGGTAAGGGACTGTGACGGACCCCCGTACTCAAAATGAGTCTGCCCACCGTAAATGCTTCCTCTGTCCGGTACCACACGATCCAAGATCCCACAGAGCACCCAGTCATTAGCCGTAACTTGATGTAGGGTGAAAACAATAGATTCTTTATTCAAACACATGTAACAACAGATATACAACTTAGGGATAATCCCCCCTTCCTTTAATGCAGGGCGGGGTAAACTGTCCAATCAGCAATAAGGAACACAGAGGCATTGAAACATTTGAACAAAAGACCACCTTATCAGCAGGGAGGGCTGTTTGAGGGATCCCCCCTCTCTGTCCTGCCCCTGCTTTACATGCCAGAAACACCAATACAAACATCTATCCCATAATACACTTCTCCTAAGGCAGACAGACACAACAGAACTATGGGACACAGCCACACCCCAAACGATCCCAGCAAAGAGTCCAACAGCATGAGACAACACACAATATATACATATATACAACATTCTAGTGTGGCTGTGCAGCGAGTCCAACTAGCACAGATTAGACTTGGGTTCTCGGTCACCCTGTGTCCATTAAGGACATAGGAGGGGCCGGGGGAGCTGGACACAGATTTTCCAGAGCTCTCGAAGGTAAGCTGGGTTCAACAAGTCCCCCACCCAAAGTGACTCCCGTCACAGGGACAATACCTGCTACTTAACTATGGTATAGAGAAGTCAGGTCTCCTGCCCTGCCAGATAAGGATAGCAGAGCTGAGTAAATATCAGGATTGGATAGACAGAAATACAAATCTTTAGGCAGGTAAAAAAAACTTCTTATATGTATTTCATCTATTTATGTTACTGTTTGCCTGGAGTTCTGCTTTAAAGTTTATCTAAACTCAAGATCCGAAATTTAATATTTTCAACCTACAAGTCATTAGATGTAGTGGCTGCATTTGTTTTTTTTTCTGGCTATCCACAGCTGCTGCAGCCATCCCCTATTCATGCATCCAGCCCCTTTCAGGGCAGTGGGTGCATGAATTACAGCGGCAGGGTTTTTTTTTTTTTTTAAGCACCTGATTAGAGCCAGAGGCTCTAATAGGCTTTAAAATCGGGTGTGCTCGGGTCACAGAGAATGGGCTCCGATCCCGCCCAGGTGTGTTACAACAGAGAATGAATATTCACTGTTGAATCATTGATCCTCAATCCAGCCAATCAGAAGCGAGTGTGAGACCCGTTCTCCGATTGGCCTGAAAAGAGAAGACTCCCGATTGGCCACCGAGGAGGGAGGAAACGGAAGCCGCCGCCGCGATGACCTGTAGAACGTGAGGCCGCAGGAAAATGGGAGGCCACCAAGCAGGGGAAGCCGGCGCCAAGTAGGGGAAGCCACCAGTGATGGGGTAAGTGCTACCGACCGACGCGGGGGGGTGGAATACTGTTTGCCGTCCCCCTAAAAAAATTTCCACTGGCTGCCACTGATAACAATTCTAAAGGACTAGTTAGATGCAGGGGGTAACACATTCCTTAATTGCCTTGCCAAAAAAATTTTAAGGCAACGCTAAAGATACAGTTCATTGAAGGAACCATGAATGCCAGCATGTACTGAGACATACTGAAGCAGAGTATGATCCCCTCCCTTCAGAGACTGGGCCACAGGGCAGTATTCCAAAATGATAACGACCCCAAACACACCTCCAAGACGACCACTGCCTTACTAAAGAAGCTGAGGGTAAAGGTGATGAACTGGCCAAGCATGTCTTCAGACCTAAACCCTATTGAGCATCTGTGGGGCATCTTCAAACGGAAGGTGGAGGAGCACAAGATCTCTAAGGCCGCGTACACACGGGCGGACTTTTCGACCGGACTGGTCCGACAGACTTTCCAGCGGACTTTTGACGGACTTCCAACTGAACGGACTTGCCTACACACGATCACATCAAAGTCCGACGGATTCGTACGTGATGACATACACCAGACTAAAATAAGGAAGTTGATAGCCAGTAGCCAATAGCTGCCCTAGCGTCGTTTTTTGTCCGTCGGACTAGCATACAGACGAGCGGATTTATGGGTCCGGCGGAGTTACAACGTAAAGATTTGAAGCCTGTTCCAAATCTAAAGTCCGTCAGATTTGCGACTGGAAAAGTCCGCTGAAGGTCCGGTGAAGGTGGATTTGGTCCGTCGGACAAGTCCGGTCGAAAAGTCCGACCGTGTGTACGCTGCATAACATCCACCAGCTCCGTGATGTCATCATGGAGGAGTGGAAGAGAACTCCAGTGCCATGTGAAGCTCTGGTAAGCTCCATGCTCAAGAGGGTTAATGAAGTGCTGAAAAATAATGGTGGCCACACAGAATAGTGAGACTTTGGGCCATTTTCACTTAGGGGTGTACTCACTTTTGTTGTTTTAGACATTAATGGCTGTGTGTTGAGTTATATTGAGGGGACAGCAAATATTCACTGTTATACAAGCTGTACACTCACAACTTTATATAGCAAAGTCTCATTTCTTCAGTGTTGTCACATGAAAAGATGTAATAAAATATTTACAAAAATGTGAGGGGTGTACTCACTTTTGTGAGATACTGTACATAAGCATCACCCTGGTCATATGCAGTTACAAAATCATCTGGAACCCTTATAGTCTACTTGGATATTAAATACATTAATCAATTGATATATCTAATACTAAAATTTTTTTTTATGGGAGTATTTCAGAGGAGTATGTAGTGCACTTCCTAAGGAGCCGCAAGTAAACTGGGATCCCCTGCACAGCCAGGCACACCAAATTTTCACAGGCACTCCTGAGTCAGAGAACAGTCCGTGACTGATTTTGCTATTTATTGAGGGTAATAACTTGGATAGGGATGGGAGGTTGCTGGATGCCCATTTGACTTTAACAACAACTTCAGGGACACTCTTCCTATATACAGTCTCTATATCCAGCTCCTCTTCTTCCTCCAGCACACACTTTCTTGGAGAACCTAGCTGGAATACTGTGACTACAGTCACTCAGTCAGATGAAACCAGTCAGATGATTAAAGCTCATTATCAGAATTTATTTGACCTATATACACTCTACTTGTAAACAATATGTATAGTAGGTATAAATCATTTAAATACCTACAAAAGTAACTAAGGAAATGATATATATCTTTAATTTAGGTTTACGTGAACCCAATGTTTAATATTTGAAATGTCATGATATTTACCTATATAAACCCTACTGTAAAACAATGAGCTTACTTTATAGATCCTTGTAAACTTACTTGATGTATCTTTATAACATTGTATACTCAATAAACTTCTTTTGACAAGGAAACCAGTCAGATGAAACCCCTACAGGCAGGAACCCGAGGCTCCTTAGTTGTGTAGCAGAATTTCAGTATCCAGCTTGCATCACTCCATTGGCTACTGATCTCAGTGCCACCTCTTCAGGCACTGCTAACCTGCCTAGCTGCCACTGCCCCTTTCACTAGCCTTCCTGGCTATCTTCTCCCCACTGTCCTCCAGACTTATGCCCCGTACACACGGTCGGATTTTCCGATGGAAAATGTGTGATAGGACCTTGTTGTCGGAAATTCCGACTGTGTGTAGGCTCCATCACACATTTTCCATCGGAATTTCCGACACACAAAGTTTGAGAGCTTGCTATAAAATTTTCCGACAAAAAAATCCGTTGTCGGAAATTCCAATCGTGTGTACACAAATCCGACGCACAAAGTGCCACGCATGCTCAGAATAAATTAAGAGACGAAAGTTATTGGTTACTGCCCCGTTTATAGTCCCAATGTACGTGTTTTACGTCACCGCGTTCAGAACGATCGGATTTTCCGACAACTTTGTGTGACCGTGTGTATGCAAGACAAGTTTGAGCCAACATCCGTCAGAAAAAATCCATGGATTTTGTTGTCGGAATGTCCGATCAATGTCTGACCGTGTGTACGGGGCATAACACTCACCAGCCCACCCGGCTGACTCTCTCAGGAGATCTCCCAGACGTACTGACCTGCTCTCACTGTCCTCTCTCCATGCATCCTTCCAGCACCAAAGCCCCGGACCAAAGGTCACCCCCCCAGACTAGGGGGCACCCTCAAGGGCCACCGACAGTGTCCTCAGCACTCTATCTCCATCTTTTACACGGCTGCCCCTCCCTGGCATGACTCATGCCTATTTAGGAGTTGGCCTGCCCCCTGCCAGACCTTTACTGGGGATTGGCTGAGGCACTCATAAATATTCCAAGCAGCTCCTCCTAACCTCCATCCACTTTGTATAGAACATTCTCATATATCCCAGATAACAGGGGGAGGCACCAGAGAAGCTGCTAGGATGAGTCAACCAGCCCTGAGTCACTAAACTCTGACCCAGATTCATTATTATTATTATTATTATACAGTATTTATGTAGCGCCAACAGTTTATGTGGCTCTTTACAACTTGAGGGTAGACAGTACAAATACAATACAATTTGATACAGTAGGAATCAGAGGGCCCTGCTCCTTAGAGCTTACAATCTAGGAGGGAAGGTCAAGAGATTCAAGAGGTAATAACTATGGGTGATGTGCTGATTGAGAAGATAAATGTACAGTTGTTAGGTGGGGGCCAGATAGGCTTCTCTGAAGAGGTGAGTTTTCAGGGATCGTCTGAAAGTGGATAAAGTAGGAGAAAATCGGACGAATTGGGGTAGAGCATTCCAGAGGATGGGGGAGGCTCTGGAGAAGTCCTGAAGGCGAGCATGGGATGAGTTGACAAGGGAGTTTGAGAGCAGGAGGTCTTGGGAGGAGCGAAGAGAACGATTAGGTTGGTATTTTGTGACTAGGTTAGAGATGTAGCTGGGGGCCAGGTTGTGGATGGCTTTGTAAGTTATAGTTAGTATCTTGAATTTAATTCGGTGACTGAGCGGCAGCCAATGGAGGGATTGGCAGAGGGGTGTGGCAGACGCTGAGCGGTTTGTGTGGTGGATGAGCCTGGCAGCAGCGTTCATGATGGACTGAAGTGGGGATAACCTATTTAGAGGTAAGCCAATGAGGAGGGAGTTGCAGTAGTCGAGGCGGGAGATGACCAGGGAGTGGACTAGAAGCTTTGTGGTGTCATTGGTTAGGAAGGGGCGTATCTTGGAGATGTTGCGAAGACTGAGGCAGCAAGCTTTGGATAGTGATAGAATGTGGGGTCGAAAGGTTAGTTCAGAGTCCAGGATTACACCTAGGACCTTGGCGTGGGGAGATGGGTTGATAGTTGAGCCGTTGATCTTGACAGGGAAATCAGGGGAAGTGGCACCTGAGGGAGGAAATATCATGAGCTCGGTTTTGGATAGGTTGAGTTTGAGAAAGTGATGTGACATCCAGGCTGATATGTCTGCTAGTAAGTTGGTAATGCGCAAGGAGGCAGATGGAGAGAGCTGGGGGGTGGAGAGATAGATTTGGGTATCATCAGCGTAGAGATGATATTTAAAGCCGTGGGAGGCAATCAACTGACCCAAGGAGGTGGTGTAGATTGAGAAAAGGAGAGGTACAAGAACAGAACCTTGGGGGACCCCAACGGAAAAAGGAAGAGGAGAGGAGGAAGTAGAGTTGTAAGTGACACTGAAGGAGCGGTGGGATAGGTAGGATGAGAACCAGCGAAGAGTACAGTCACGGAGACCAAAGGAGTGGAGTTTTTTGAGGAGGAGGGGGTGGTCTACTGTGTCAAAGGCAGCAGAGAGATCCAGAAGAAGTAGTACAGAATAGTGTCCATTGGCTTTAGCCATTAGTAGGTCATTTGAGAATTTAAGGAGAGCAGTTTCCGTGGAGTGTTGAGGGCGAAAACCGGACTGAAGGGGATCAAGAAGTTTATTCATGGGCAGATGGTCACTTAGTCGGTTGTAGACCAGTCTTTCAAGAAGTTTGGAGGAGAAGGAGAGTAAGGAGATGGGACGTAAGTTGTTGAGATTGGTGGGATCCAGTGAGGGCTTTTTTGTGTGTGGGGGGTGACTAGCGCATGTTTTAGAGAGTTTGGGAAGATGCCAAAGATGCCTAGCCCTGAGCTAAACTAATTTTTTACCTAGGCTAACAACAAACCCATCTGGTCACACTAGAGGGTGCTACAAGTAATTCATAACATGTTTCTCAGATTTTTTATTTTGCAGCAGATTTACAGGAGGTAATCACTGTGATTGTTATGCCGCGTACACACGGTCGGACTTTTCGTCTACAAAAGTCCGACAGCCTGTCCGACAGACTTCCGGCGGACTTCCAGCGGACTTTCGGCGGACTTGCAGCAGACTTTCTAACGAACGGACTTGCCTACACACGACCACACAAAAGTCCGACGGATTCGTACGTGATGACGTACACCGGACTAAAATAAGGAAGTTCATAGCCAGTAGCCAATAGCTGCCCTAGCATGGGTTTTTGTCCGTCGGACTAGCACACAGACGAGCGGATTTCGGGGTCCGTCGTAGTTACGACGTAAAGATTTGAAGCATGTTTCAAATCTAAAGTCCGTCGGATTTGAGGCTGAAAAAGTCTGCTGAAAGTCCGGAGAAGCCCACACACGATCGGATTACCAGCCAGCTTTAGTCCGTCGGCGTCCGTTGGACTTTTGTAGATGAAAAGTCCGACCGTGTGTACGCGGCATTACACTATCAGATCCCACCACTGCCACCGAATTTGACAGTTATACACTCAACCTAAAGATGACGCACCTCACTCACCCAGCACTTACTGACACACATTAAGGTATTTCAAAGGATTTATTAGGCCAAGCATAGTCTGGAAGAGAGGATTAGCAGGTGTACTACAATCAGAAAGATTGTAATCAATAAGATTAACCTGCAGTATTCTTAATAACAGTAATAAACAGAACTGAACTGCATTTACTAGCATCAGTATTTAAAGACATTGCTAACTTTCTTTACCAGTCAAAGTTTTATCCCACTGGCCAGTGACAGATGAAAGAAGAAAAATCCTATAGCAAAATTGGGGCCCTTGAAGAAAGCACACTAGTTCCCAGCAGACAGCATGTCTCTTACCAGACCCAGGGGGCCATCTTCTGGGTTTCAGACATGTGCTCTGATTCAGTAAAAGTCACATTCAAGTCAGACAGGGATAGAAGTTGCTGTGATCTCTTTCTTTTAATCCTGCTGAGACAATTTCCCTTTCCCCATCTTACAAATGGTGAGAGTGCTCTCTAGTACAGTCTAATCACACCAGACATCCAAAGCACACCTGGCACTACGCTTCTCTCAGGACTGTGGTCAGCTATGGCAGAGTTCTGTTCAACCAGCAGCCCAGTTTTTTCCCTATACACCTGCTTGCTTCTTGACAGTGCCCCCCCCCTTTCCTCACCAATATGCAGAACCTTCTCCTTGCTTTGTTGCATCAGCAAATCACCTCCAGGATCGAATCAGACTCAGCCAAGATGGCTACCTCCTGCACTGAAGACGCTTCAAAGATCAGGATTACAAGGTGGTCTCCATAAAGATGGCTGTTGCACTTCTGCATTATTGAATATTCGGTTTACTCCGTCCACACTGCAGAAGGTTAATGCAGCAGCAACAAAGCAAAACGTTCCACAGCAGTTATCAGCTACAGTCCAGGTTACATCTCTATCACTTCCTGCCATGCCTAGACAGGAATATACAATAGTTTACATTGTGGTAGGTTCTTAGAGTGGCATAGTTTTTTTGTTTACAATTAGAGCATTCATGTATGTGTACAGGGGAGTGCATGGTGCAAAAGTTAATCTAACTTGAAGGACTTTTTAAAATAGTTAATGGCTAAGAGCATCAAATACAGCCATTGTGTTTGGGGCTTCAGGGTTTAAACAGTCAATGCTAATAAAATAATGACATAATGCACAAAGGGACTTGTGTTAAGGCTTGATAAAGACTAATGTCACCTAATGGCACTAAAAACAGCCAGCTGCAAATGAGTGGTTCCTGTGTCACTGTCAAAGAGGTAGCAACCTAGGACCAGAACAGGGTCCACCTATGCTATATATCACTTTGTGGTAGATTTATTGGAACCAACTTTCACTTCTATTGGTCCAGCACTATGACACACACATCAAGCAATTAGAGCATTCAGAGATTCAGTGTAACAATTTTAATATCATTTTAATGAAAAGAAAGGGAAAATATTTTCAGAAAATATATTAGAAAATTTACATATGCAAATAAAATAAATGGCATTAAAAGAGAAACATACTTAAAGCGGGATTCTGGCTAGCTAAAAAAATTTTTTAAAGTCAGCAGCTACAAACACTGTAGCTGCTGACTTTAAATAAGTAGACTTACCTGTCCTGGGTGCCCGCGATGTCGCTCACCGAGGAGAAGAACATGCAGCGGAATAGGAAGAGGCAGATTAGGAAGACTGCCTAGCAACAAGGGTTTAGGTAAGTATAAAAATTTTTTTTTTTTCCAAATTTTTTTTTTTTATTTTTTTAGGAATTTTGGTGGCATTTTTTTTCCAGGGTGGCCCTCTGCTTTAAAGCAGTATTAAACCTAAAAGCAAACATTTATTATATAGCAGCTTGCAATTTCTTAGATGTGATGGCTGCATTCATTTTCTTTTTTTAGGCTTTCTTATTTTCATTTGTTTGTCCAGCCATTAAGTCTATTGTTCTTCAAAAGAACAAGCTGCGGATGTATCAGTTATAATGATGAGGCAAACAATTTTTTTTCTTTTTATAATCAAGTTTTATTGATTTTTAAACAGTACAAAAGGAACAAAGCAAGTAGATACAGTTGTAACATGTTGTGACATATATATATAAAAAAAAAATTAAAAAGCGCAGGGAACAAAGTGCTTCTATAGTGACATCTAGGTCCAAGGCATATATTGATATTGTGAAGAGAAAAAAACACAACTGGCATTAATAACTAGTGCATTGGGGTTGATTTACTAAATGCAAATCCACTCTGCACTACAAGTTCACTGCAAGTGCACTTGCAGTACACTTGGAAGTGCAGTTCCTTTAGATCTGGGTGGAAGATCTGAAATGAGGGGAAACTGGGCTGATGATATCATCCAATCATGTGCAAGCTAAAATGCTGTTTCAGTAAATTTTCCTTGCATGTCCCCCTTAGATCTACAGTGACTGAACTTCCAAGTGTACTGCAAGTGCACTTGTAGTGCAAAGTGGATTTGCCTTTAGTAAATAACCCCCATTGCCATGATAGCTCACTACCTGTAATATACCAGAGAACAGCAGGAAAGAAAAAGAGGACAAAGGGGGAGAGTAAAAGGGATGGATAAAAAAAAGAAAGAAAAAGATATGAGAAAGCCATTACCTATTAACTGTTGCCTAGGTATTGTAAATTCCAATAAGTGGGAATCAGTTAAAATACTAATCTGGTTCGAAACATTCAATAGGTTACCGTAAGTTTGAAAAAAAAGGGGATATGTTCAATCATCTGGTATCTCTGTTGAATAGTACATCCACCCCATCCAAACATCTCTAAATTTCTCTTGTTGATTTTTAACTATATGCACCCAGTGTTCTGCCTCCATGATGGTATCTACTTCTATTTTCCAGTCAGAAAGTGTGGGAGATACAGTTTGCTTACAAAATCTAGGGATTTTGCTGCATTTAGCAAATGGGGGAGTACACTGCATTTATAAACTTTTATTGAAGATGGGATCCAATGGAAAAGGAATTGAAATGGTGATCTAGTGATTGGCCTAAGAGATAATTTCTTTATCCAGGGTGTGATAGCTTCCCAGAAAACCTTAATCTTAGGACAGGACAGGACCATCAAATATGGAGAAATGTGCAACGCCGAGCACAGCCCCTCCAGCAAAGATCTCTAACATTAGGGGACATCTAGGTTAAGTGGGATGGGGTCTTATACCACCTGGTGAGGAATTTAAAGGAAGATTCCTGAGTGCGGGAGCTAATGGCAAAAGTATGGGCCAATTTAATGATCTATTGAATCTGCCAATTTAATGATCTATTGAATCTGAGTCCAGTCCAAGCTCCTTCTCCCATTCTCTAAGGGACAGCGCTTAACACCATCTTAAACATTTGGGATAACAGATGTTTGGAATCAGGGATTTGTCTACAAGGTCAAAGTCAGAGGGGAGGTCCAATCAGAAAGACCCTGGATTTAGATGGAATCCAGGGTACACCTGCCAGATTCTTACCCACCATCGATTTTCCCAGGGAGACCCACAGTTTGGAAGATGCATTGTGGCACCAGTTTAATATGTGAACAAGAGCCATAGCCTTATAGTAAAGTGCAATGTCCAGGAGGCCAACTCCGCCATCCATTTTACGTCGACACAGGATATCGTATGCCAACCTGGAATGTTTGTCATGCTGTCAGGAACCACGAATCAGATGGAGACAGAAACTGCAGTAAAATCACACCTTTTAATAAAATGTTAAAAATGGTACAAATAGTAAACGTAGTCAAAACATAGCCAGGGTTTAGTAGCCAAAGCAGATAGTCAGAACAAGCCAGTAAATCAGGAAGCCAGAGATCAGCGTAGTCGGAGGCAGCAGAAAGGATCAGGAACCAGAAGGGAAGTCAGCCGGGCAAGTCTTTAACAGTAACACAGCGAGGAATCTTCAGATAGGTTTGATCAAGGCGAAGGCACAGAAGAAATAAACCAGGCAGTTTAAATATTATATAACCAAGTGAACTGCGCTAGCAACTGTGAAAAAACTAAACATATGCAAAAACTCAAAAAATATATATATAGTAACACATTGATAGTGCATAGAAAGGGTGTTGTAAAAAACTGGGCATACACCCTGCAAACCTAGCCCAACAATTAATGGGAATATGCTGGGCTATACTACCAAAAACCCTACATATGCATGTGAAAAATCAATTAGTGTGCATAATAAATAACAGAAATAAGCTAAAAACGATCCGCTCAAGGAATTGTAGATTAATGCAAACATAAAATGTCAATAATAGGAAGAACGTGGCTGATGGTAAAGACCCCCTTCATAGGAAGACAATGAGCAGGCTTCCAGCTCTCACATCCTTAGAAACAAACAGGGCTGATAATGTAACGAAGCAGAGATTGCTTGGAGGGGACCACAACACACGTTCCACCGGAGGAGAAAAAGAAAAGCATATAGCATAAAACCCTATGTCACCAAGGGTCACCTGCGCAAAAATGCGCTACTCACGAGACCGGTAGAAAAAACAGGCATTCAGATGTTATGGTCGGTTCGCCGCTCTCCGGCGTGCGTTCCACCGCCAAGGAAGTGATGTCACTGGTATCAGATCAGATGTCTAGAGTCTTTGATAACGCCCTGGGGGAGGGGCGAAACGCGTCGACGCAACATCCTGTCCACATCCATCTGATCTGATACCAGTGACATCACTTCCTTGGCGGTGGAACGCACGCCGGAGAGCGGCGAACCGACCATAACATCTGAATGCCTGTTTTTTCTACCGGTCTCGTGAGTAGCGCATTTTTGCGCAGGTGACCCTTGGTGACATAGGGTTTTATGCTATATGCTTTTCTTTTTCTCCTCCGGTGGAACGTGTGTTGTGGTCCCCTCCAAGCAATCTCTGCTTCGTTACATTATCAGCCCTGTTTGTTTCTAAGGATGTGAGAGCTGGAAGCCTGCTCATTGTCTTCCTATGAAGGGGGTCTTTACCATCAGCCACGTTCTTCCTATTATTGACATTTTATGTTTGCATTAATCTACAATTCCTTGAGCGGATCGTTTTTAGCTTATTTCTGTTATTTATTATGCACACTAATTGATTTTTCACATGCATATGTAGGGTTTTTGGTAGTATAGCCCAGCATATTCCCATTAATTGTTGGGCTAGGTTTGCAGGGTGTATGCCCAGTTTTTTACAACACCCTTTCTATGCACTATCAATGTGTTACTATATATATATTTTTTGAGTTTTTGCATATGTTTAGTTTTTTCACAGTTGCTAGCGCAGTTCACTTGGTTATATAATACTAAAAGTACAGCACTTTCACTCTGCAGCTGCAACATATTTCTTTCTTATATTTTGAGATCACAGATTATATTTGCGAGCGCTGTATTGTATGATTTTAGGCAGTTTAAATAGCCAGAAGGGGCTGGCTGGCGAGCAGGAAATGATCACCAGGTGAGTCATTATGGCAGTGGCGTCACTAAGGTTGGTGTCACTCGGTACTGAGTCGCCCCTCAGTACAGACCCCCTCCTTCAGTACAGACCCTCTTCCAAGTATAGTCCCCCCCTCCATCAGTACAGCCCCCCCAGCACAAGCTACCCCCCTCCATCAGTACAGCCCCCCAGGACAAATGACCCCCTTTATCAGTACAGCCCCCAGGACAATATACCCCGCTTTATCAGTACAGCCCCCCCAGGACAAACTACACCCCCTTTATCAGAACAGCTCCCCAGGACAAACTACCCCCCTTTATCAGTACAGCCCCCCCACCTGTCAAAACACCACGGAGGACCCCCCCCACCATCGCAAGCCAACACCCCCTCCCCCCTGCCTTTACCGCACCAGCTCGGGCGGCTCAGGTACATGGAACACCCAGGTGGCAGCTGGAGAGGAGGACAGTGTGCAGCCGTGCCGCCCGGGTGGAGAATGGATCGTGACAGGCTCAGGTAGCAGCACCGTAGTGAGAGACAGAGAGAAGGAGGAGAACCCCCACAGTGCTGGAGGTGGGTTTCCAGCCGAAAAAAAAAAGCTTCCAAAATCAGCCAGGGCTTTCCTCACCTTCGGGATGGTGTCACCCCTGTAGCAGGTGGCACACGGGTGCAGACCACACCCCCCGCACCCCCTAGTGATGCCACTGCATTGTGGAATGATGAGTGCTGGCAATTAACCAACAGCTGAGCAACCTGAGTTATGAGAAGGGAGGGCTGAGTCCAGCCCTGACACATGTCAAATAAAAGTCAAAAAGGTTCTACATAAGCGCATAAAAAAGGTCTGAGGAAGGGAAATGAGTACAGCATATAAAATATATTTGATCCAGGGTAGGATCGTCATTTTAAGAGTATTCACTCTTCCAAACCAAGTCAAGGGATGGACCCTCCACTGTTGTAGGTCTTTCTGGACCCTAGTCATCAGGGAACCATAGTTGAGGCCATAAATAAGTTTGGGATCAGAAGAGATGTGGGTTTCGAGATATGGTAAAGAACCTTTACACCACACGAAGGGAAACAACTGTTGTAAGGATTCGTTCTTCGGGAAAGGGACATGGACTGGAAGAAGTTCAGACTTATTTAATTGATTTTTAATTGATTTTGGGCAGAAACTTTATGTTAAAGTGGATGTAAGCCCTCACATATAGCCACTGAAGTGAACAGCCTCCGATGATACACAGGGATAAAACAAATCTCCCTACATAGGTTTAATTTGTGTATCTGCTGTCTTCATTCTTTAGAATTCTTACATTGTGTTAGAATTTTTACTTCCTCATTCTGCAGTAGGATGGGAGTTGAGTCTTGGCATACACTGGGAGACAACTGATTGGAGGAAAGGCACACACCCTCCTTCCACATAGGTAGAAGAATGCAGATACTTTCTGCAAATGATAGAACTAATAAAAGTCCAATATCACAAGTTCATATATTGAAGAATGGGTATAGTAGCCAACATCCGTGCTCCGTGCAGATAAGAGGGCTATAAGTGAAGATAGGGTGATATTCCTCCACACCAGAGAGAATCTCGTTCCACACCCATTGAGAGTAAGTAAGCCTGCTTCCCAGCTATCCGTGACAATGGATAAAAGTGGTCACACCAAGCGTAGGGAATTGGGTCTCCCCAGAAACCTCATAGGCTCTCTTCAATTCCCACCAATCACTCGATACTCCTCTGCTGCCACTTCCAGTAATGTCTCCTCTCTTCTTCCTAGTGGAGGTTTATGACCTGCTTCGTTCCTTCTTAGCTAGCCTGTGTTTTGTCAAATGTCCTTTCAGCTGGACTGTGATTTATCAAATGTGTCACTGACTTCTCTGCCTACCCAATGAGAATTAAATCTGTCAATTTTGTTACTGAACCCTTCTATTTTATGCTAAGCCATGGCTAGGACCATCTTGGTATATTTCTGACATGCAGCTATAATTGCAATAATGACATCACACTCGAGGAGCCATGCAAGAAAGAATGCCTATTACATTTCTTATTGGATCCTGATACTGTATGTATAGATCAAGACCAGAATAGGATGGGATGATTGTTCATATGATTAGTGTGGTAAGAAGCACTTTATACATTCTAGAATAATAAGAACTTGGTCTGATAATTGATGTGGACACTGCTGATATATATGTAGCTACACTATGCAGGGGCACCTGCCTTTACACGCACATTAACTTTTTTGGCATCCCTGTCTTAGTCGGTAGGGTTCAATATTGAGTTGGCCCACCCTTTCTAGCTATACCAGCTTCAACTCTTCTGGGAAGGATGTCCACAAGGTTTAGGAGCGTGTCAATGGGAATGTTTGACCATTCTCACCATTCTTCCAGAAGCCCATTTGTGAGGTCAGGCACTGATGTTGGACGAGAAGGCCTGGCTTGCAATCTCCACTCTAGTTCATCGCAAAGGTGTTCTATAAGGTTGAGGTGTGGGCCAGTCAAGTTCCTCCACCCCAAACTCGCTCATCCATGTCTTTATGGACCTTGCTTGTGCACTGGTCCAAATCATTTGGTGGAGGGTGGATTATGGTGTGGGGTGGTTTTTCAGGGGTTGGGGTTGGCCCCTTAGTCCCAGTGAACAAAACTCTTAAGTTGTTAGCATACTAAGACATTTTGGACAATTTTATCCCATCTTTGTGAGAACAGTTTAGGGATGGCCCCTTCCTGTTCCAGCATGGCTGTACACAAGTTCACAACGCAAGGTCAAATAGATAAAACAAAAGCATTTGATCATATATTTGAAGTGGAACTTCACTCGCTACTCCCCCCAGCCTGTAACTGAGTTACAGTTTTTTTGGAGGGTAAAATAGTATCCTAGCTCTGCCCCTCTCCTCTTGCCACCTCCTGGGATATGTGACGTGCCAGGAGGCTTCAGAATCATTCACAAAGCACCACGTGAACATGTACAGTGGGGAGCTGGCTGTGGTTCCTCAGGAAGCCAGAGCCAGCTCCCGCAGCCAAGATGGTGGCATTGGGGACCCACAGAGGTAAGAAGAACTGGTTGAGGGAAGACAGCGCTGGACCCCAAGCACCCGTAAATACGAGACTTTTGAAAGTTAAAAAAAAAAAAGAATTATTACTATATTAAAGTGATACTAAAGTATTGTTTTTTTGTTTAAAAACAACAAACATGTCATACTTACCTGCTCTGTGTAATGGTTTTGCACAGAGCAGCTCCGATCCTCTGCTTCTCAGGTACATTTCCTGTGCTCCTTTCCCCTCCCTCCTGCCCAGTGCCCCCATAGCAAGCAGCTTACTATGGGGGCACCCGAGCTGAGACGCTGCTCTGTGTGTCCATTTAGACTCAAAGCTGCGGCTCGGCCCCTCTCTCTCCTCATTGGCTCACTGACTTTGATTGACAGCAGAGGTAGCCAATGGCACCCGCTGTGTGTCTCAGCCAATCAGGAGGGAGAGTCCCGGACAGCTGAGTCTCATGTACAATATCGCTGGATCGTGATGGGGCTCAGGTAAATATTAGGGGGCTGAAGAGGGGTGCTGCACAAAGAAGGTTTTTCCGAGTTGGAAATGATGGAAACACCTGTGCGGCAACTGTTTGCGTTGAACTCTATTTTCATTTTTAATAATAAAAATAGTCCCTGACTGTTGTGGACTCACTGAAAAGCTCCACACCATTGAATTAAACTCCCCATGATATCACAGTGCAAAATACAAATTTTTTACAAATTATTAAAAAAGATGTAAAAATCCAGTTTGGTTTTGCAACTTTATCATTTTAAGTTCAAAGCTCTAAACTAAGGCTCCATTCACATCTCTGTGTTCCAAATTGCGGACGGAATTGCTGCGATTCGCAATAGTGGCAAATCGCAAGGCGCCCATGCGCTCCCGGTGCGTTGCCTATTGATTTTAATAGCACCCCAAACGCGCCACGACTTTCCTGTGAAAAGAATTGCAGGATACCCCTCGCGCAAAAGAAACACAGGAGCTTCTTTTGGGCGACGGGCGTCCCGCGATTCTATTTGCACGCTTTTACCGCAATTGTCGTCCCCCATACATAGAATATCTGTATGAAATAAAACCTGACAGTAATGAGCACTAGATTTCTTACATTTTATGATTAGGAGATATACTTTGATATACTGTAGTTTTTATCAATACAACATGTGGTTTGCGGTCATCAGTTTTTAGTGAAAAGGGAAAATGCCCTTACAGGTACATCTTAGAGATGGTTGATTGCTTATGACACATAGAATGTTTGTAAGACACAAATAGATTACTGCATGATCCTGGAGATAATCCAGTTCAGCTTTGAGTAATTTTGTTATTATGCAATATGTTCTATCACTAATATGACCCAATACCATGGATATTTCTATTTAGGGTATATAGAGTGGATTTATATAACAAAAGGGAGTAATATTTGCTAATATTAAAGAATATCTAAAGCCATTTTTTGTTGTCTGTGTCCTCATTGGGGAGGTTTCCCCTCACTCCCTGGTCTGGAAACAGAACAGGAAGTGAGAGAAATCTCTTCAAAGTGGAGGAAATCCTCTCTTAGACAGCTGTCACTGGAAGATTTGCTTTCATCTTGTGTGTCAGGGTTGACTGTAAAGGTTTAAATCCCTCATTTCTTTCTCTCCCGGTTACAATGGTCATCAGGACAAATAGAGGAATATTGCTCAAAATTCAAGGTGTGATTCCCTCCTTATAATGAGAATTCAGTGGGTTTGATATTGCTGAATGGGAATCACTATATTAAAAATAAATAAATTAATAAATAAATAAATAAATAAATAAAAGAAGAAAAAAAGAAAACAAGCTAGATAGAGAGGGGGAATCCCCCAAGAGGGGAGAGTTACAGAAAACTGCTACCTTCTAGCAGTAGTATTTACTAAGCATGAGGGAAATTTGCTGATATTTGGCAAAACTGTACAGATCAGTCAAATGCATTGGAATGGGTTTTTTAAGTACTTTAAATAGCTCTCGAGTGTTTTTCTTACTTTTTCTGACACAGAATCTAATGAATGGACTTTCTTATGATTGGGCTTGATTGAAAATAAGTCACCTTGCATACCTGGTGGTCCTGCCCAAGACTAGCGGGGTTTTGGTCTAGAGTATTTGGCTTACTCCAGACCCTTTTCCATATAACAATCTGTAGGGATGCAAGGCTGGCCTTATTTCACTGCCCAATTCCTGGCTTATATGCATCACAGCAGAAATTGGCCACATTTCTCTTTATTGCAGCCAAATGGGCCATAGCCCATGCATGAAAGACCCAAAGCGTTGCCTTACAGGGGGTGAAGATTCATTTGACTGCAATGATGCTTCATGAACAAATATCCAGCATGCCAAATTTCTCAACATCTCTTATGAGTTCCCTTCACTCCAACCAGCCTGTTCAGGCCTTGTTTGACCGTTCCCTTTGGGGCCTTCGAGTCCGAACCACCCCCCCTCTCTACCCTTCCCTCTTGTCTGCGTTCTTTTTTCTTTCCATTATTCTTTCTAATTTTCCTTGGTCTTGCTCATGCAGTCGCCGCCCGGTGAGGTTGGTTGCAGGAGAAGAGCCTCCCCCCAGGTGATTGCGAATAGATTTTGGGGACTACCTAACACTTTGCTATTTAGCAACTGCTGGCAGGTTGTTCTTTCCTTGAGGAGAAACTCATGAGCAGTCCCACCCATGAACAGTCATGTGACCTGCATTTTTTCCACAATGGCAGACACTGGCCGCAGACACATACAGCATCTAGTAGCCCTCAGTTCTGGTGGTGGGCGGTTGTGATATTGTGTGTGTGTGTGTGTGTGTGTATGTGTGGGGGGGGGGGGTTGAGTGATGCCGATGCCCGGACTGTATTTGACAAACAAATCCTGCTCAGTGTAAGAGGTGGCTGTGTGGGACTCACTGTAGGGGCAAATGTTCTGGGGGCAGTTGCAGCTCTGGGTGTTCTCTGCCTGGGGATGCTGTCATGGCCCCTGGATGCCCGAAAGCCTAAGGAGCAAAGTGATCAGTAAGGCAGAAGTCTAAGAAGCAGTGGTGATGCTATCCTACTTGCAGAGCAGTGTGTACGTGTTAGAAATTCTGTATATAGCCCTACAGAACAGACAGACAGTGCATAGTCCACATAGGCTTTGCTGCTTAACTGCAGGCAGGAAACAGAAGCTTTATTATTCTGGGAAAAGAAAATAGAGCATACCATAGATGCAGCTGCAAAATTATAAACACTGCAATCTACTGGTTGATGTAATTGTTGCACAAAATACATGAACAATGTATTTCAACATTCCGCCATCTAAAAGGAGCAGAGTGGATCTGTACAGAGTGAACTGTGTGGAGCAAGAAATAATTTTCAGCATACCGAGCAATGTGACAGCTGGGGTAGTGATCAGCGTGTCTGCACGCTGAGGAGTTGGGGAAGGAGGAGGCAAGCAGCAGTTGCCAGGAATCAAGTAGGTGACTTAGAGATTGAATCTAGCCCGGAAATGCTGAATAAAGACATATGTGTCGGGGGTCAATGTACCAGCTAGAACAGTACGCATGTCAGACTATCACGTACCTGACTGACGAACTCGATACAGCAGGGGAAGGCCTCCCTTACGTATCTGGTTCCCGGCCCCTGGTAGTGTAAACAGAAGGCACGGGAGCACAGAATGGTATGAGAGCCTGGCGGGTGACTTGCGGAGTTAAGGCCCAGGATCCTGGTGCAAGTGGACTGGAGGTGCTTGGTGGGCTGGAGCACAGTCAGCTGGTGCAGAGCAGGAGCAGAGTAGGCAGATCCGGTCACAGGCAGAGTTGGCAACAGGCGGTCAGCACAGTACAGAGGAGCAGGTAGGTTCAAAGTCCAGGTCACAGGCAGGGTCGGCAGCAGGCGGTCAGCGTGGTACAAGGGAGCAGGCAGATTCAAGGTCAAAGGCAAGCCGGGGTCAGATGCAGGCAGATAGCAGAGAGGAATCCAAAGACAAGCCGGGTAACAAGGAGATCACTTTAGACAGGTAACGGGAAACACAGGACTGGGAGCTGCAGATCAGACAGCACAGAGCAAAGGGCACCAGCACACTAAATAGTGCGATTGGCGCCAAATGCCGTGCGCGCACACCCGCACAGCAGCGCGCAGGGGCGCGCCCACGCGCGCCAGCGCGACCCGGCGCACACCAGAGTGCCTGAAAGTCATTCTGTTCTGGGATCTTCTCTGACAGTGCCCCCCCTTAAGGGCAGCCTCTGGATGCCCATCCGGGCCAGTCTATCAGCATGGGCACTCCAAAAATCCCTTAGAAGTTCTTCGGCATGCAGGTTGCTTTCCGGTTCCCAGGAATTATCTTCTGGTCCATACCCCCTCCACTTGATGAAGTACTTGGTTGTGTCTCTCCCTGCAGTCTAGGATTGCTTCCACCTCAAATTCTTCCTCATTGTTGATGATTACAGGTTCAGACGGACTGGTATTACGGCCCAAGAAGGAATTGGGGGTAACAGGTGTAAGCAAGGACACGTGGAAGACTGGGTGGACCTTCAATGTGTTGGGTAAGTCAAGCTCATAGGTCACATCATTGATTTTCCTCTTGACCGAGAAAGGACCCATGAATTTTGGACCTAGCAGGCCATATTTAAATTAACGGTAGACAACCAAACCTGATTGCCAAGTTCTAATATGAGTTCTCCTCGTTTCTTTCTGTCAAACATTTTTTTATTGTATTCTTGAGTTTTAGCCATGGTTTCCCGTAGTAGCTTATTGTTGGTGATGAAAAAATGTATTGTTTTGGAGACTGCAGGAATCGCACATTCGGATAATGAACCCGAAGGATGGGTGAAAGCCATAGTTGGCAAAGAATGGCGTTTGTTTAATGGCAGAGTGCACAGAGTTATTGTAGGCAAACTCGGCTATAGGCAGAAGAGAGACGATTGTCCTGTGAGAAAGCAGAGAAGCAGCGGAGGTACTGTTCCAGCGTCTGATTAGTTCTCTCCATCTGCCCATTCGTCTGGGGATGGTAGGCAGACGAGAACGCCAATTCAATCTCAAGCGAAACACATAGGGCCTTCCAAAACCTGGAGGTGAACTGAACACCTCAATCAGAAACTATACTTGAAGGCACTCCATGCAGTCTCACTATCTCCTTGATGAAGATATTCGCTGTTTCCAAAACTGAAGGTGTGCCTTTCATGGGAAGAAAGTGAGCCATTTTAGACAGTCTATCCACAATGACAAAGATGGTGGAAAAATCCTCTGCCAGAGGGAGCTCTACGATGAAATCCATCAAAATCATTTTCCAGGGCCTTTCTGGAATGGGTAAAGGTTTTAGTAGGCCCCAGGCCTTCGTTCGACTATTCTTGTTTCGAGCACAGGTGGTGCATGATTCCACATAACTCTTGCAATCGTTAGTCAATTGAGGCCACCAAAAAGTACGTTGTACCAGCTCTGTTGTTTTCAGAACACCGAAATGCCCGGCCAACTTATGATCATGGCAGAGTTCCAGTACTGCCACCCTCAGATTTTCTGGAACCAAGATTTTGTCCTTGTGCCGGAACAAGCCATCTTGCATGCTTACATTGACTTCCACCGATGGAGACCAACTCCTGGAGGCTAGTCTTATTTGAGATATGAGATCCCCTTGAAGTAGCAGAAAATTTCCGGCAGGGAGAATGGTGTCTGGAGGCAAAGATTCCCTGGAGTCATGGAACATACGGGATAATGCATCCGGTTTGATGTTCTTGGAGCCAGGCCTGTATGTAATGTGGAACTGGAATCTAGAGAAAAACAGGGCCCACCTTGCCTGCCGTGGTCTCAATCTCTTGGCTGTTCTCAAGTACTCTAGATTTTTGTGGTCCGTGTAGACCAGAATGGGATGTGCAGCACCCTCCAATAGGTAGCGCCACTCTTCTAGGGCGGCTTTAATGGCCAAAAGCTCACGATCTCCCACATCATAATTTTTCTCTGCAGTGGAAAGCTTTTGTGAGAAAAAGGCTACTGGATGGAGGAGCGCTTTGGCACCTTGCCGCTGAGAAAGCACTGCCCCTACTGCGAATTCTGATGCATCCACTTCAAGGACAAACGGTAAGGCAGGATCTGGATGTTTCAGAATAGAGGTGGAGGTAAATAGTTCCTTGAGTTTTTCAAAGGCAGATTGCGCCTGAGGAGACCAACTGAATCGGTTCCCTTGCCTGGTCAGTTCAGTGATGGGGGCAATTATTGTAGAGAAGCCCCTTATGAATTTCCGGTAAAAGTTGGCAAAGCCAATGAATCGTTAGACTCCTTTTTTATCGGAGGGAGCGGGCCAATCCAAGATAGCTGCCACCTTTTGAGGATCCATCTTAATGCCATTGACAGAAATGATTAGGCCGAGGAACTGGATGCACTGGAGTTCGAACTGGCATTTTTCTAACTTGGCATAAAGTCCATGCTGCCTGAGCCGAGTTAATACGTTTCAGACATGCCTGCGATGTTCAATAACTGAGGAGGAGAAGATCAAAATGTTGTCTAGGTACACTATAACATATAAGTCCAGCAGGTCACGGAAGATATCGTTGACAAAATTTTGAAATGTCGCTGGAGCGTTGCACAGACCAAAGGGCATGACGAGATATTCAAAGTGCCCGAACCGGGTACGGAAGGCAGTTTTCCATTCATCCCCCTCTCTAATACGAATTAAATTGTAGGCACCACGGAGATCAAGTTTGCTAAAGATTATTGCAGAACCCAGTCTCTGGAAAAGTTCAGGCACGAGAGGTAAAGGGTAACGATTCTTGATGGTTATTTTATTTAGTTCCCTGTAGTCGATACAAGGCCGAAGAGAGTGATCCTTCTTCTCAACGAAGAAAATGCCGGCCCCAGCCGGTGAGGTGGATGGACGGATAAAACCTCTCTTTAGATTCTCATCGATATAGACCTTCAGGGTATCCAGCTCCTGCTCTGTTAGTGGAAAAATCCTTCCAAAGGGGACTTCAGATCCGGGCAAAAATTCTATCGGACAATCATAAGGTCTATGAGGAGGAAATGTCTCTGCCCCTTTTTTACTGAAGACATCACAGAAGTCCCGATAAGGAGCGGGGTCGCCTGCTGCGATTCAGTGTCAGTGTCCAGACACAGGAGTTAAGTGGATTTTACAGGGGTACTGTGCAGACAGTGCTGTTGGCAGTAACTGGAGAGGAACTTGATTTCCCCAGAGACCCAATCGATGCTAGGATTATGGGCCTGTAACCAAGGCATCCCCAGAATAATAGGGAAAATAGGTGAAGAGATGGCATCCAAACTGAGGAATTCCTGGTGATGAGTGTCCATGATAGCCAGCAAAGGGATAGTTTCCTGGGTGACAGGACCAGAGCTAAGGGTGGAACCATCAGCGAGGTGGACAGCAAGTCCCTGTGACTTTGGTTGGAGAGGGATGCGGTGGTGAGCAGCAAAAGTTAGGTCAATGAAGCAGCTGCATGTTCCGGAGTCAATTATGACCGAAACTGGAAGATCCTGTCCTGGAAGCTGTAGGATAATGGAGAGAGCCAGGTGATTAGCAGGATTAGGCAAGGTAGGTGCAAACTTAGAAGAGGTAGAAAGGGACTTACGTGTCTTGCTAGGGCAAGATCTCACGTAGTGACCTGATTCTCCGCAATACATGCACAGGTTGTTGACACGTCGGCCCTGCCGCTCTTCTGGAGTAAGAGACAGGCGGAGAAGACCGAGCTGCATCGGTTCAGAGGTATCGAGGGCCGAGGTAGGTGGTGCATGAAGACTTTGGCCGATAGAGCTGGTAGCACTAGGGACCTTGGGAAGGACCCAGGTAGGACGGAATTGGTTAGTGGATCTCTCGGAGCGGCGATCCCTTAGACGCCGATCAATTTGAACAGACAGGTTGATAAGATCATCCAATGTTTGGGGTATTCCAACCCATGCCAATTCATCTTTAAGTGAGTCGGATAAGCCCATATGAAATTGGTAACGCAGGGCAGCGTCATTCCAATCCGTATCCAAACTCCAACGCCTAAACTCCAGGACATAATCTTATGCCCTTGTTGTAAGGCGTGCAAGGCGGATTCAGCGGTGGCTTTTAATTGAGGATCCTCGTACAGCTGAGACATAGCGGCAAAGAAGGTATCCAGGCTATCCAGGAATGTTGATTTTTGCTCCAGAAGACGGTGGGCCCAGGTCTGTGGTTCACCGGACAGGAGAGAAATCACAAAGCACACCTTGGTCGCTTCCAAAGAAAAGGTGCGTGGTTGCAAAGCGAAGTAGAGTTCGCAGGCGTTGCTGAAGGATCGATATTTACTACGCTCACCAGCACATCTTTCGGGTGTAGGGACCCTAGGCTCAGGGGGTAGCACAACCACAGAGGGTGCAGATGAGAGTCCAGCAGCGGACGCAACTTGAGGGTTAGCAGGTGAAGACAGCACCTGGACTTGTTCTTCCAGCCTAGTATAACCTTCTTGTAGGCTCTTCACAGCTTGTGTGAGACCCGCCAGGTGTCTGCACAGTTCCTCCATGGGAGAGGTCCCCTGCTCGGGCTCGGACATGGCTGTCCGATACTGTCAGATTATCACGTACCTGACTGACGAACCCGATACAGCAGGGGAAGGCCTCCCTAACGTATCTGGTTCCCGGCCCCTGGTAGTGTAAACAGAAGACACGGGAGCACAGAATGGTAAGAGAGCCTGGCGGGTGACTTGCGGAGTTAAGGCCCAGGATCCTGGTGCAAGTGGACTGGAGGTGCTTGGTGGGCTGGAGCACAGTCAGCTGGTGCAGAGCAGGAGCAGAGCAGGCAGGTCCGGTCACAGGCAGAGTTGGCAACAGGCGGTCAGCACAGTACAGAGGAGCAGGCAGGTTCAAAGTCCAGGTCACAGGCAGGGTCGGCAGCAGGCGGTCAGCGTGGTACAAGGGAGCGGGCAGATTCAAGGTCAAAGGCAAGCCGGGGTCAGATGCAGGCAGATAGCAGAGAGGAATCCAAAGACAAGCCGGGTAACAAGGAGATCACTTTAGACAGGTAACAGGAAACACAGGACTGGGAGCTGAAGATCGGACAGCACCGAGCAAAGGGCACCAGCACACTAAATAGTGCGATTGGCGCCAAACGTGCCTGCGCAACAATGCGCGGCGCACACCAGAGTGCCTGAAAGTCATTTTGTTCTGGGATCTTCTCTGACAACGCAACTAAGGCTAACTAGTCACCTGGGCAGTGTCTGCAGGGGGAGGTTTGGGTGGAAGCCGAGGAAACCATTATTCAGAAGGAATTCAAGACAAAAGGTACAAATAAAGCATATGTAAAAGGAAAAACTTTTTTTTATTGTTGGATAGAGTATTGAGGGTTTTTTTCCCCTCTGCCACATTTTTATTGCTCTCTGTGTACCCACCAGGAAGAGTCACCCCACCCTGCTGTTTGTCCTGGTGATCATTATCACTGGGACAAAAACTAAGAGAACATCCTAAATTTTAGAGTTGTCATAAGGAGGGGCATTGAGGAGAATTCTTCCAATGTAGCCAAATGTTCTGATGACAACTGTCTGAAATGGGAGTCACCACTCTTACAATTTGTGTCTCCAAGAAGAAAAGTGAAGTAAAATATCCCCAGCAAGACAAAAACAGTAAAAATTAACCTAATACGGTTTAACACTACTCAAAAACAAAAGTAATACGTTTCGTGCCTTCGCACATGTAAACATTTCTAGGGGTTGCTTCTAAGATAGAAAAATCATAACATTTTGAATTCAGGTCCATTTAAACGTATAAATGAAACCATTTTTTTGGTTTGGATAGAGTGGTGATTGATTTAGAACATCTTTTAGGTTTATATTGTTGTCTATGTCCCTATTAAAAAGATTTGCCGTTTCTGATTGTCTTGATCATCATTAAAAGTGAGAGGTAAATCAGAAAGGTAGCACTACCTCAATAGGAGCTACTGGTTAAGATGGTTCCTCTGTTCTTTGCGTCAATCTCCATAAGAACTTCAGCCCCTCTGACACACTAGGTTGAGTGTACAAAGAGTAGAATACCACAAAAAATGACTGAAAGTAATATCTAGTAACCAATAATAATACCATGTCCAAGAAAACAGGCACAGAAACAGTAAGTAAAGGCAAACTTAATATATGGTCAGCTGATATGGTAGGTAAAGAGGCATGAAAATGGATTAACAAAGGCAATAACACAATTTAGCAAAAAGTGTGATTAGTAATAAGGACTAGACATAAGACAATTGGCATTCAGAACAGCATAAATAATAGCAAGTTCACCTAAAGTACAGCAGTGGGCAGCAATATAAACTTGATTTACCGACTACAGGAGACTATACTGCCAAACTGCATTAATGGTGATTATGCTAGGCGTAGAGCGACTGGATGTGCACTGTTGGTAGAAATGAAAAAAAAGAATGGGGAAGGGAACAAAGGGAACTTGCAGGATGATTTTGCTGGAGGAGCAGTTCTTTATGTTGCTCTTCTGCTAGCTAGTATTGGGGCCCTTTAAGAAGCGGTGGTGCACTTAACGACAGTTTTAGTAAATGAGTATGCAGTATAGTTGCAGTAAAGATACAATAAAGATGCAGTCAATGTGTGATATAGGTTCAAAGTACATATAGGTCAAATGCAGTGACAGTTTAGTATAACTGCAGTTTATGGTTAGTATGGGTGCAGTATAGGTTTGGTAGAAGTGCGGTATAGGTTAGTATAGATGCAGTATGGGTTGGGTGCACTTGGTGCCCTGTTTTCAGTGCCTCAGTTTCTTCTAGCAGTGTCAATAAAGGGCAGATACCCCTCTCATCAGTTTCCAGGATGCTGCTGTAGATGGTCACTGCAGAAGGGGGCCTCCTCAGTCTCTGCCTGAAAGCCTCGGTGATCAGCAATGTGGGATCTGTGAAGTGGGCACTGTGCTGCCCCCAGGGGTCCTTACTCTCAGTCTCAGGCTCTCACCCCCACTGGCAGGTGAATTCTCAGATAGAGGGGTTCTGCTCTCGCTCTCTCTCCTTGGCACCAAGAGAAAGAACTTTCCTGCTCAGTTTAGCAAAAATCTTCTCTCAATTCCTCGTACTGCACAGCGTCTATTGGGATCTGTAGTCTAAGGAGTCTATGGGTCCTATTATATGGCCGCCATCCCCAATTACAACTCCCAGCATTCTCAGTGCTCTGCATAGAAGTCTAAGGGCTTGACTGGCTTCTGCCTGCTGGCCAGAGGAGAATGGTGCACAAAAACATCACTGTCTCAGTAGAACACAAAATTAAACGGAATGTAAAAGAGGGAAATGTCTCCTTCTCAATATTTCTGTAGTCCAGCACCTGGTTACAGTTTAAGTGATAGCAGAAAAAGAATAGTTGGTCAATCTCATAAGTGGGACACTTGTTTAAGATAATTATTTAAGAGGGAATACACTCATATTGGAAATATATTCTCTCTGAGTCTACAGAACAGCAAGGGAAATCTCCCTAATGAGGCACATATGAAAAAAAAAAAGAAAATATTTCCTTCCCTACTAATTTCAAAATGGAAAAAAAAATTGTTTTCTTTAGATATATTTTAAAGTGGTTGTAAAAGCAGAAGGTTTTTTATCTTAATGCACTCTATAAAAACCTTCTGTGTGCAGCAGCCCTCCTCAGCCCCCCTAATACTTACCTGAGCCCCATCTCGATCCAGCGATGTGAATCCTGATTGGCTGATACACAGCAGCAGTGCCACTTAGTTAGCCAATCAGGAGAGAGGGAGCAAGCCCAAACCGCTGCTCCGTGCCTGAATGGACACACGGAGCTGCGTACCTGAGCCCCATCTCGATCCAGCGATGTGAATCCTGATTGGCTGATACACAGCAGCAGTGCCACTTAGTTAGCCAATCAGGAGAGAGGGAGCAAGCCCAAACCGCTGCTCCATGCCTGAATGGACACACGGAGCTGCAGCTCGGCTCGGGTGCCCCCATAGTAAGCTGCTTGCTGTGGGGGCACTCGACAGGAGAGAGGGGCCAGGAACACCGAAGAGGGACACGAGAAGAGGAGGATCCAGGCTGCTCTGTGCTAAACAACCCCACAGAGCAGGTAAGTATAACATGTTTGTTATTTTTAAAGAAAAAAAAAACAAGACTTTAGTATCACTTTAAGTTAAAAGGCCTTAGGTTTGCCTGTACTGGGCTGCTCTCCGAATACATTGCAAAGGACCTCAGTAGGCGGTGACTCTTCTTAAAGTGCATCTACGATCAAAATTAAATAATACAGTATATTCATTTTCACATTGCATGTCAATTTTTTTTAGCCTAAACCTATTAATCTAAATGATCTTGAAGTTTGTAAATGACTTTGTGAAGATCCCACATATTTACTTCTTTGAATTCTGTAATACATATTGACTATGCCCTGTCAATAGCCACTGCTGTGTCACACATTTCATAGAGCCTGCCTTGTGAACTACAGAGCTGCTAAGAGGAGGAGTTTCAGGAGGTGGAGTCAGTACAGGAATCACTACTTGTAGGCAGCAAGGTACCATGGGATATGTAATTGAAGGTATACAGAGGAGAAGCTGCAAAGCATGCAGGGAATTCAAGAAGTTGTAGAAAGAGATGGCCAGCAGACAGGCAGACCTCACAACATGAAAGGAGATTTTTCTAGTAATCTTATATTGGATTGTCAGCTATAACTATGTTTGCATTGTTATTACTATGCTGATGTTATAAAATGGAAGTGTATGCTGTGACAATAGAATTTCTTGGCTACATGTTTTGATTTGTTTTGGTCAATAGAAGGAACATTAATATATATATACAGTTGTGCTCATAAGTTTACATAGCCTGGCAGAATTTATAATTTCTTGGCCATTTTTCAGAGAATATGAATGATAACACAAAACGTTTCTTTCACTCATGGTTAGTGTTTGGCTAAAGCCATTTATTATCAATCAACTGTGTTTACTCTTTTTAAATCATATTGACAACAAAAACTACCCAAATCACCCTAATCAATAGTTTACATACCCCAGTTCTTAATACCATGTATTGCCCCCTTTAACATCAATGACAGCTTGAAGTCTTTTGTGGTATTTGTGGATGAGGCTCTTTATCTTCTCAGATGGTAAAGCTACCCATTCCTCTTGGCTAAAAGCCTCCAGTTCCTGGAAATTCTTGGGCTGTGTTGCATGAACTGCACATTTGAGATCTCCCCAGAGTGGCTCAATGATATTGAGGTCAGGAGACTGAGATGGCCACTCCAGAACCTTCACTTTATTCTGCTGTAGCCAATGACAGGTGGACTTGGCCTTGTGTTTTGGATCATTGTCATGTTGGAATGTTCAAGTAGGTCCCATGCACAGCTTCCTGCCTGATGAATGCAAATGTTCCTCCAGTATTTTTTGATAACATACTGCATTCATCTTTCCATCAATTTTGACAAAATTGTATGTGGCTTTGTAGCTTACACATCCCCAAAACATCAGCGATCCACCTATGTTTATGGTTGTGGCCAAAAAGCTCAATTTTGGTCTCATCACTCCAAATGACTTTGTGCCAGAAGGTTTGAGGCTTTTCTCTTTGCTGTTTGGCGTATTGTAAATGGGATACTTTGTGGCATTTGCATAGTAATGGCTTTCTTCTGGCAACTGGACCATGCAGCCCATCTTTCTTCAAGTGCCTTCTTATTGTGCATCTTGAAACAGCCACACCACATGTTTTCAGAGAGTCCTGTATTTCACCTGAAGTTATTTGTGTTTTTTTCTTTGCATCACAAACAATTTTCCCAGCAGTTGTGGCTGAAATTTTAGTGTCAAATATGTTTTTATTAACAACATCAAAGAATATTTATACAAAAAGACTGGGGGTCAGTTATCAATAACAAAGACATTACTGGGTATATCCTATTCCAATGTACAATGTTGGATTAAATCTTGCAGGATAGGAGACCTTCATTAACCAACAATATAACATAGTAGTGAACTGTCTATGAAAACGTATAAATTAGTCTAGGAGAGACTATAACCACTGACTATGAGGTAGCATTAGAGTTCAGGAAGGCGAAGAGAAAGAAAAGAAAAGCGGTTGGAAAGAAGAAAAGAGAGACAGGATACAAGGGGGGGGGGGGGCGTGGAACAGACCTCGGCACGACAATGTGAGCAAAGAGTATTAAAGATGAGCATCTGTGTCTAATCTTGGGTGGTCAATAAGGTTTTCAGGGCGTCCGATGTAGAGTATTCAATCCATATAAGCCATAAAGTTTTGAATTTATCAAAAGTATCATTATCCATGGCTATCCTCTCCTCCATGCGCATAATGTCATTCATTGTCGAAACCCATAAGGTAAGTGGGGGTCTGGTGGAGGTTTTCCAGAATAAGGGTATGATCTGCCTGGCAGCCGTTAAGAAAAAGCGCAGCAGGGAGCGTTTCTGTGAGGTAATGGAACCAGGAAGCATGGATAGTAATGCAATTTCTGGGGAAGGTGGTAAGGAATGGTCATAGAGACTACTGTAAATGGAAAAAACCTGGGACCATAGTGGCTGAATAGATGAGCAGTCCCACCATATATGTAGGTAACTTCCATTTTCTGAGCCACACCTCCAGCAGGAGGATGGAACCGAGGGGAAAATTTTGTTAAGGGATTGAGGGTCCCTGTACCATCGGGAAAGAAGCTTAAAATTTTTCTCCTGGGCATAACAGGATATTGAAGATTTGTGCGTGAAGTAATATGACTTTTGCCAGTCCTCTGAATGAAGTTCCCTTCCCAGTTCCGTGGACCACTTCTTGGTGTATGAAGGGGGTCGGTTATGTAGCAGCATATTCTGTATCGTGTATAGGGTATAAAGTAAGTGTCTGGGAGTTTCCGTAAGAGAGCACAGCTGTTCGAATTCTGTTAAGGGTCTGTGGATTTGAGAGGAGGAGAACAGGTCAGAGCAAAAGGAGGATATACGGAGGGCTGTGAGCCAATTACCTTGCGTGTTTGGTAGGATGGGTGCACCAGAGGTAGGGTTCACAAATGATCCCGCTACAGGCCACGTAGAACGAGAATATGGGCCTAATGTGTTAGAACCATTATCTTGAGGGAGTGCAGGGTGGTCAAATAAAGAAGTGAGAGGGGAGGGGTCTGAGGATAGAAGAGACTGTATGCCCTTCTTGTACCAGAAATGTAAAGCTGCAATCGTCAGTGGGGAAGTAGAGGAGAGTGAGTGTAAATGTCGTCCATATCCCCAAAGCAAGGCCCTGAGATCAAAAGTGGATAGATCTTGTTCCACCATGGTGGACGCTTTGGGGAAAGGGCGAGGGAACCATTCTAGGACCTGGGATAACAGTGCAGCTCTATGGTATAGTTCATAGTCAGGTAGGCCCACTCCGCCCTGTATTTTAGGGTATGTGAGTAAGTTGTGACGAATACGGGACATGCCATTTTGCCATATGAATCGTATGGACATAGAGCGCAGAGATGTAAAAAATTGTTTAGGGACCATAATAGGAACGGTTTGAAATAAATATAGTAATTTTGGCAGGGTGTCCATTTTCAATGTATTGATACGCCCAAACCAAGGCAGTGTAGAGGGGTTCCAGGATTCCAATTCCTTCCTAATTCGGGTTAGGAGGGGTATATAATTTAGAGCATATAAATCGGAAAGATTAGCCGGAATCGTAATCCCTAAATAAGAGATGCCCCTGGAACCCCATTGAAAGGGAAAGTTAGTCTGTAGTTGGGTAAGGGTAGTTCGAGGTAATGATATGTTTAAGGCCTCAGTCTTAGACATGTTCAGTTTAAAATTACTAAACTGTCCAAATCTATGAAATTCCTGCATCAGTGAGGGTAGGGTAATATGAGGTTGTTGTATGTAGACTAATAAATCGTCTGCGTAGAACGAAAGTTTATGTTCAGATGAGGGTGTCTGAATTTCCACTATGGATGCATTTTGTCTAATGGCCTGGGCCAGGTGTTCGATCACCAAAACAAAAAGGAGGGGAGACAAGGGGCAGCCCTGTCGTGTGCCGTTTGAAATCTGGAATGAAGCGGAGGAGGAACCGTTGACCAGGACTGACGCCGAGAGACGTGAGTATAGTGCCATGACCCTAGAAACAAAAGTGGAGCCAAGGCCTATCTGTTGCAAAGAGAGGAGTAAAAAATCCCAGTTGACCCGGTCAAAGGCCTTCTCGGCATCAAACGAGAGCAGGCAAGCTTTTAGATTAGGTTTTTGGATATAGGAAATGAGGTGAATGGTTTTTGTGGTGTTGTCCCTAGCCTCTCGGCCTGGGACAAATCCCACCTGGTCTTTATGTATGAGTGAAGGTAAGATAGGAGATAGGCGGTTAGCCAGGACTTTGGCGTAGAGCTTAATATCAAGGTTAAGGAGTGAAATGGGGCGATAACTGCTACAATGAGAGGGGTCTTTGCCAGGTTTGGGTATTACTGAGATATTAGCTGCTAGTAGGTCTCTGGAGGGGAGATGGGTATCGTCTATAGAGTTAAATGCGCTAGCTAACAGTGGCGTAAGATGTTGAGCAAAAGATTTATAAAATCTTGGGGAAAACCCATCGGGGCCTGGGCATTTACCATTTTTCAGGCTTTTGATAGCGACAGTGAATTCCGCTACTGTAAGAGGGTCGTCCATGGCAGATGCCTGTTCAGGTTTTAGTTGTGGTAGGGCTGTGTCAAAGATGTAGTCCTGCATGGAGGATAGGTGTGTGTCGTTTGTATGGGTCTCCCCGTTTGGGGTGTGGAGATTGTATAAGTTTGAGTAATATTGTTTAAATGCGTCAGAAATGCCATTGGGGTTATTAATTTTTTGTTGGTCAGATGTACAAATTTGTGGCACAGGTCGGCGTGGGGGACGAGGATGAAGAACTCTCGCGAGGTGTTGTCCACATTTGTTAGCTAGAGTGTAATGTCGGTTACGTCCTCGGTCTCTGGCTATAAGAGAGTTGGCATCTAGTAGACGGAACAGGTCTCTACGTGCGTTAGATAGGTCGGTATATGTTGCCGGGTCTGAGTCTCGTTTATGTGTAGATTCAAGCGTTTTAATCATAGATAAAAGGCGTGAGATGTCGGCCATTCTAGCTTTTTTTAACCGAGAGCCATGCTGGATTAGGGTCCCTCTAAGTACACACTTCAGGGCTTCCCATTTAATGAGGGGGCTAGTATCATCTTGGCGATGAACTGCAATGAAATCACTAATCGTTTTTTCAACCGCTGCAACACATACCGAGTCAGTCAATAAGTTGTCATTTAGTCGCCATGAGGACCGGGTACGGGATTTCGGTGGATGGGCTAGACTGAGGTGTACGGGTGCGTGATCCGACCAGAGAATATTTCCTGTGGAGGCCTTAAGTGGTATGTCAAGTAATGACTGGGAGATTAAAAAATAATCGATACGGCTATAAGATTTATGAGCTACGGAGTAACAACTGTAGTCTCTCTCAAGAGGATGTTGTATCCTCCATACGTCTACGAGCTGTGCTGAATTTAAAAGGGACTTTATGTGTGTAAGAGTCGTGTGGGACATGGCTGACTTACCCGAAGAACTGTCCACGGCTGGAGAGAGAGTTGTGTTGAGGTCGCCACCTAAAATGACACAAGGACCCCCAAATGATAGCAATTTGTTTAGAACCTTGGATAGGAAGTTCCCTTGATCCTGGTTTGGTCCATAGACATTAGCCACTGTAAAGACAGAAGAATTAAATTTGAGTTTGAGGAATAAATAACGCCCTAGCGGGTCTATCAGGGAGTCTAAAACTTCTGGGTGGAACGATTTATGAAAAGCTATAGACACCCCTTTGGATTTTGCCTGAGGGTTCGTACTGTGGAACCATTGGGGAAAATGAGGATTTTTAAGGGATGGAATCTCTGAACCCCGAAAATGTGTCTCTTGTAGAAGCAGGATTTTAGTCTTAGCTTTATGAAAATGGTATAACACCTGGCTTCTTTTTTCAGGGGTATAAAAGCCTCTGCAGTTATAGGACGATAGGGTTAGATGCTCAAGTAAAGACATAGCATGAGTGAGGAGAGGTAGCTGTAGATGTTAATAATGTCAGCACCGAGGTCCGTCCAGCCCTAGGACAGGGAAGTGAAGAAAATGGGTAGATAGGGGGGAAAGAAAAAGCAGGAGAGGAGGGAAGAAAAGGAGGGAAGAAAGTAAGAGAGAAAAAGAAGTAAAAAAATAAGCCACTAGGTGGCAGCATTAAGTAATCATTTTAGTGTAGAAACATTTCTGTAAAGTGCTTATAGACTAATATCAATATAGTGCATAAAAAAGCACTACAAGTCCTAAGGGGGGGATGTGGTGAGCACCTAAAGTGCCTCCCGGTCCCGGGGTCCACGGGGGGAGCAATAACTGGTGGAAATATAACCATCAATTTGTTATGATAAGGTAACCTGGTAAGAACATATAAGTAGTAACTTAACACATATAACGTGTGTAACCCCACCCCCTCCTAAACACATCAAAAAACATGGAAGCATTTCTATGAGGCTACCATAAGTTAACTCAAAGTCAAGAGCGAGTTTCAATGGGGGGGGGTAAGCTATAATTGCAGAACCTATCCACCCCAACCTTGACCCCAGAAAGAAAATGCAGACAACAAAAAGAAAGGATCATCCTGAAAAGGACATCCAATTAGTATAATGGGAGGGGACAAAAAGGCATATGCAGAAATGATGCAAAAAATAAAAAAAGGGAGATATATATATTAAAAAAAAAAAAAGGGGAGGGGGGGATGCTGGATCTGTAACACTATTAGTGTAGGTAGTCCAGGGAGACCATTACCACTTAAAAGTGGTTCAAAGATAGATGGCCTGCACCGTTTTCCTTTTCTCTCCCTCCTTCAAAGAAAGAGGAAAAAAAAAACAAATAAAACAATAGTCACGGTGGCAGGGTAAAAATGTGGTGTTTGTAGAGACTAGAGTCCAGTCAGCCATCTGGAGACTTCTGAGGGGAGCTTCTGGATCGCTTGTTCTTGCTGGCTTTCTGCCATGGTGTGTGGAATGGGAGTCCCGGAGTAGCAGAAGGAAGGGGCCAATCTGGCAGGGAGATCTGGGGTAGCTCCAGAGTGCTCAGAAACCTTGGCAGATCTCCTAGTGTGCGGAAAAGGGCCATTTTGCCTTCATGATGAACCCACAGTTGAAAAGGGAACCGCCATTGATATTTAATCTTTTTTTCCTGAAGAACAGATGTAATCGGTTTAAGTGCACGTCGCATGGCCAGAGTTTGGCGCGACAGGTCAGGTAGCAGCATGACTGGAGTGTCATTCAGCCGAATGGAGTCCTGTGTGCTAGCTGCTTTCATGATTTCCTCCTTAACTTTGTAAAAGTGCACCCTGCAGAGCGTGTCCCGAATAAAGGAGGAATCAGAACTTCTCGGGCCCGAGGTTCTGTGAACTCTGTCCAACTCAATAGGGGTATCTTTGGGTTGCTGTAGGATTTGGTTGAAAATGGCAGTGACTGCCCCATGTAAGTCATTATGATCTATGGTTTCTGGTATACCACGGATTCTAATATTGTTCCGTCTGCTGCGGTTTTCGATGTCATCTTGGTGGTACATGAGCTGCTGTAGTATGTTAGTATGGGTATTAAGGATCTCTTCATGGGACTGTAATGTATTGCACATACCATCAGTGGTATTTTCTACATCCTCCATTCTAGTCCCTAGGTCCCTCTTAAGCTCAGCAATCTCTTTCCTGTATGATTTTTCCATGCGGGAGACATAATGTTCAAAGTCAGTTTTAGTGGGTAAAGAGCGGAGGTAAGCATGCATGGATCGCATCTGTGACTCCATGTCCCATCCGTCCCCGGAGCACAGGGAGGCCTGAGAGAGGCTTTGGGGGCTGTGTGGGTTATATAGTGGGGGCTCCAGATCTGTGAGGGAGACTGAGCGGCCTCTGGGTAGTACCTGTTCGGCGTCTGCATGTGCGGATCGGGTCGGGGACGGAGGCGCCGCCGCCATCTTGGAGGCTCTCTGGCTTTGGTAGGCTGCAGAGGATCGGGTCACAAAATTCCCCAAATCGCCCTGTGACCGGTCACCGGCGGGCTTCGAGTGGTCCCTGGGCTTTCCTTTACCCATCAGGGCGTTTTTAGTAGCTGGGTGGGCGATGGTACAGGAGATAGGACCCCGTGGAGATCGTCAGGACCGGGAGCTGCCGCGATGTGCGTCCTACAGCTCCATGCGCTAAGCCACGCCCCGTGGCTGAAATTTTAGTTGGTCTACCTGACCGTGGTTTGGTTTCAACAGAACGCCTCATTTTCCACTTCTTGATTAGAGTTTGAACACTGCTGATTGGCATTCTTAATTTCTTTGATATCTTTTTATATCCCTTTCCTGTTTTATACAGTTCAACTACCTTTTCCCACAGATCCTTTGACAATTCTTTTGCTTTTCCCATGACTCGGAATCCAGAAACCTCAGTGCAGCAGTGGATGAAAGATGCAAGGGTCTGTCAGGAGTCCATAACCTCATTGACCTTTTATACACACACACTAATTACAAGCAAACAGATCACAGGTGAGAATGGTTACCTTTAATAGCCATTCAAACCCCTTTGTGTCAACGTGTGTATGTAAACTTTTGATCAGGGTCATTTGGGTAGTTTCTGTTGTCATTATGATTTAAAAAGAGTAAACACAGTTGATTGATAATAAATGGCTTCAGCCAAACACTAACCATGAGTGAAAGAAATATTTTTGTGTTATTCATATTCTCTGAAAAATGGCCAAGAAATCATAAATTCTGCCAGGGTATGTAAACCTATGAACACAACTGTATATATATATATATTCAGAACAGTGATTTGTTAGCTTATTTATTGCCTAGTCTAGCTAGTAAGAACTGCTTTGTGACACAAAATATGCATGGTTTAATAAGGTTTTTCATTCCCTCCTCAGACATGAATGGCATAACCATCATTCTTCTTACCTGGTTCATGGCTCTGGGCTATTCCCACATTGTTATGGAAGAGAAAACGGAGAGGACCAATGCTGAAAGTCCTGTTCGACTTTCTGAGCTCCTTCCACCAATATCCATTGTAGGTCAGTAGCAATCTGTTATGATAACTACAATGTAGATGGTATAGAAATAACAAGACTAGAAAGTGCAAAGAAAGCACAACCAAGTAAGACCTAAAGTGTGACCAGACTATGAACATTCAGATATTTATATATTAATAGCAATAAATGAAGTTTAAATCAAGCCCTCACTGGCTTCTGTACCTGCAGGCACTGAGGTCATTCTCTCAACAGGTAAGCTGCTGAGTCACTGCTGGGGGGATGCAGCAGAGTGAGCTGCTGCGTTACTGCTGGGAAGGGGTTGCTGCTTGAGGTGAGCTGCTGAGTCACTGCTGGGAAGAAGAGTAGGGTAGGCTGCTGAGCGACTGCTGGAAGGTGATGCAGGATGAACCGCATAGACACTGCTAGGAGGGGAGATGGGGCGGGGAGGGGGGGTGTTTCTATGAGCTTCTGAAAAACAACTTCATAGCCCAGACATATCCCTATTTCTACTGTGGGTCAGTGATTAAAAGGTCAGGGGTGCGTAAAGCTATTAAAAGGTAGCAATGCCTAAAGCTGTCAAGCAGGGGGGTAAACTAATGCACAAGACCACAAGTAGCTAATAATGATAAAAATAAGTGGAAGAAGCCACTAACATATAAAAGTGTTCCCACACAGCCAGAAATATTAAAGATAAAATAGTATGTGGCGTTAACTAATAAGTGCAAATTCAACAAAATGACTCATAAATATAACAAACTCACACAAATGAGTCACAACAATATGAAACAAAATAGTCAATCTTCAATAAAGTGGAAACTAGTTGATATAAACATAAACCAATCTTATAAGGCTGTCAGCAAGAAGCCAAATAGAATGCGGCGATACTGCAGCATAAGTGTATAACCAAACTTCAATGAATGATAATAATAATGATAACAAGACAAATTAAAATCTAAAGTGCAATATAACTTGAAAGTGCAAATGTGACACAGCTCAGTGAATTCAATCTGTAAATATCCAATATTCTAATAAAGTGCAAACAGCAATATAAAGTGCAATGTACAAGAAAACAGCAACACAGTATGATCCAGCTCCAATAAGGTAAAAAAGTCAAATCTTCATGAAGCTGTTCATGAATACAGAAAAGTGCATGTGCAAAGAAACAATCGATGACCACTTCATCCAATCACCATCCAAGAGTGCGCCACTCCTTTCCCCCAGCCTCTCACCTTTAGTAGAGACCCCTACGGGTCAAGTCGGGCTCAGGTAAACAGAAGAAGACTTCCCACTATCGATCAACCTCCAGCAATCGCCTCAGCAAAAACAGGATGTTCAGGGGATGGCCTCGGCCTCTTGGCTCAATAAGTATGGTGAAACTTGAAAATCAGCAGTAAAATGGGTACTTCCAGTCTCAGCCGCGGCCGTGATGACACCTGGCTCCTCCTTGATGCGTTGCGTCACTGCACACGTGACTTCATTGAAGGGTGAATGCCTATAGTTGCTTGATTATTCCTTAATAGGAGCAAAAAATTATACTCTCTGTGCTGTAGCCCCTTGTTGTGTGTATATATATATATATATATATAATATATATATATATATATATATATATATATATATATATATATATATACAGTGGGGACAGAAAGTATTCAGACCCCCTTAGGTTTTTCCACTCTTATATTTTGTCATATTTTTTCCTCATTAATGTACACACAGCACCCCATATTGACAGAAAAACACAGAATTCAGACCCTTTGCTCAGTATTTAGTAGAAGCGCCCTTTTGATCTAATACAGCCATGAGTCTTTTTGGGAAAGATGCAACAAGTTTTTCACACCTGGATTTGGGGATCCTCTGCCATTCTTCCTTGCAGATCCTCTCCAGTTCTGTCAGGTTGGATGGTAAACGTTGGTGGACAGCCATTTTTAGGTCTCTCCAGAGATGCTCAATTGGGTTTAAGTCAGGGGTCTGGCTGGGCCATGCAAGAACAGTCATGGAGTTGTTGTGAAGCCACTCCTTCGTTATTTTAGCTGTGTGCTTAGGGTCATTGTCTTGTTGGAAGGTAAACCTTCGGCCCAGTCTGAGGTCCTGAGCACTCTGGAGAAGGTGTTCGTCCAGGATATCCCTGTACTTGAACGCATTCATCTTTCCCTCGATTGCAACCAGTCATCCTGTCCCTGCAGCTGAAAAACACCCCCACAGCATGATGCTACCACCACCATGCTTCACTGTTGGGACTGTATTGGACAGGTGATGAACAGTGCCTGGTTTTCTCCACACATACCGCTTAGAATTAAGGCCAAAAAGTTGTATCTTGGTCTCATCAGACCAAAGAATCTTATTTCAGGTGTTTTTTTTAGCAAACTCCATGCAGGCTTTCATGTGTCTTGCACTGAGGAGAGGCTTCCGTCGGGCCACCCTGCCATAAAGCCCCGACTGGTGGAGGGCTGTAGTGGTGGTTGACTTTCTACAACTTTCTCCCATCTTCCGACTGCATCTCTGGAGCTCAGCCACAGTGATCTTTGGGTTCTTCTTTACCTCTCTCACCAAGGCTCTTCTCCCCCGATAGCTCAGTTTGGCCGGACAGCCAGCTCTAGGAAGGGTTCTGGTCGTCCCAAACGTCTTTTATTTAAGGATTATGGAGGCCACTGTGTTCTTAGGGACCTTAAGTGCATCAGAAATGTTTTGTAACTTTGGCCAGATCTGTGCCTTGCCACAATTCTGTCTCTGAGCTCTTCAGGCAGTTCCTTTGACCTCATGATTCTTATTTGCTCTCACATGCACTGTGAGCTGTAAGGTCTTGTATAGACAGGTGTGTGGCTTTCCTAATCAAGTCCAATCAGTATAATCAAACACAGCTGGACTCAAATGAAGGTGTAGAACCATCTCAAGGATGATCAGAAGAAATGGACAGCACCTGAGTTAAATATATGAGTGTCACAGCAAAGGGTCTGAATACTTAGGACCATGTGATATTTCAGTTTTTCTTTTTTAATAAATCTGCAAAAATGGCAACAATTCTGTGTTTTTCTGTCAATATGGGGTGCTGTGTGTACAATAATGAGGGGAAAAAAATGAACTTTTATGATTTTAGCAAATGGCTGCAATATAACAAAGAGTGAAAAATGTAAGGGGGTCTGAATACATTCCGTCCCCACTGTGTATATATATATAAATATATATATATATATATATATATATATATATATATATATATATATATATATACTGTATATATACAACCACGACACTACCTGCCTGGAGTTTGCATGTTCTCCCTGTGCCTGCGTGGGTTTCATCCGGGTACTCTGGTTTCCTCCCACACTCCAAAGACATGCTGGTAGGTTAATTGGATCCTGTCTAAAATTGTCCCAAGTATGTGTATGTATGAATGTGAGTTAAGGACCTTAGAGTGTAAGCTCCTTGAGGGTAGGGACTGATGTGAATGTACAATATATATGTAAAGCGCTGCGTAATTTGACGGTGCTATTTAAGTACCTGAAATAAATATATATATATATATATATATATATATATATATATATATATATATATATATATATATATATATATATATATTCATTGTATGGTACAGTGGAAAAAGTTTTAGGCAGGTGTGAAGAAAAAGTAAGTGAACAGAAGAAAAATCTAAATCAAATCTAAATCAAATTAACATTTGGTGTGACTACCCTTTGGCTTCAAACCAACGTCATTTCTTACACTTGCACACTTTGTACACTTGCACAAAGTCAAGGATTTTGTAGGATTAGAGTCAGGTGTATGATTAACCAATTAAACCAAGCAGGTGCAAATGATCATCAATTTCATATGTAGGCTGAAACACAGTCTTTAACTGAAACAGAGTTTGGAGAATAGGGTGCGCTGGATAACAAGGGGACTTTACCAAACAGTACATGAATGGCTCATGAAATGTGATTAATGCACCACATCAGCACTTTAGAAGAGGGAAGCACACTCTCACACAATCGGAAAGACAAAGCAGAGAAGAAGGCGCTTCTAAGTGCAGTAATAAACCACATTAACCACTTCACGTGAAATGACGTACCTGTATGTTGTTTTGAGGGAGTGCTTGTACAGTGCCGTTTTTTGAAGAAGTAGTGACTGGGCATGCCCGGAAACATGTCCCGCCCACTCTGGCATCACTTCTGGTTGCCTGGATTCCATGATGGTGTTGACAGTACTCAGGGCCGGACTGGGAATAAAAACCAGCCCTGGAAATAATTTCATACCAGCCCCATAGTATTTTTATACCAGCCCAACCGCATAACGTCGTTATTTTCTTGTTCACAAAAAGGAAAACCATGCATTTTAAAGCACATTTGAAGAGTGTATTATATATAGATAAGAGAGACATGGAATTTACAAACAGCAGCAATTTTTTTCAAGGCAAAAATCATGCCATTTACTGGCACATTTTTTATTGACACTGCAAAAAAAAGGTGCCGTAAATGGCAGTTTTCAGTGCAAATATCAATATTTAAGCTATAAACTGCTATTAGCAATGTGTTAAGTTAAACAAAAGTCAAAAACCATATTTCTCCATTTACATGAAAGTCAGATTAATATAACCCAACACAGAGTTCCCCCATATATCAGGAGGATTCCCCTTTACAGTGCAAGGGAACTCTGACATAAAGGGGAACATTGCAGATCATGATCTAAGCGGGAACTCTGATATAAAAGGGGGGCACTGGTGACCAGAGACCCCACTTATATCAGAGTCCTCTGCATTCCCCTTTACATCAGAGTTCCCCCTTGCACTGTAAGGTGGAATCCTGCAGACTATGATGTAAAGGGGAACTCTGGGAATGTGGGGAGGACTCTGGTGACCAGAGACCACCTTCCGCAGAAAGAAAACACTAAAGTAAGGGGGTTTACTGATATAAGGGGTAAACCTTTATATCAGTGCCCCCTTACAATATTGTATTGACCCCCCCTCTCAGGCTGACCTGGCGGCGCTGTCACTGACCTCCTCTCAGGTGCACCATGCAGGGCTCAGTCAGTCGGCTCCAGCTCGGTGGCTCTGGTTTTATCCCATAGTTTCCTCTCCACAGTCCATACATGTCTGACTTCTCCCATGACCCCCATCCCTGAGGCACTCCCACTGTTGACTCCACTCCAGACTGCAGACGTGATATAAGACAATAGATGGTCAGAGGCTGCCGATGGTACAGGGGAGGTCAGAGGCTGCAGGGGGGGGGACAGGAGGTCAGAGGCTGCCGATGGTACAGGGGAGGTCAGAGGCTGCAGGGGGGGGGACAGGAGGTCAGAGGCTGCCGATGGTACAGGGGAGGTCAGAGGCTGCCGATGGTACAGGGGAGGTCAGAGGCTGCCGATGGTACAGGGGAGGTCAGAGGCTGCCGATGGTACAGGGGAGGTCAGAGGCTGCCGATGGTACAGGGGAGGTCAGAGGCTGCCGATGGTACAGGGGAGGTCAGAGGCTGCGGAGGGGGGGTGACAGGAGGTCAGAGGCTGCAGGGGGGGGACAGGAGGTCAGAGGCTGCAGGGGGGGGACAGGAGGTCAGAGGCTGCAGGGGGGGGACAGGAGGTCAGAGGCTGCAGGGGGGGGGACAGGAGGTCAGAGGCTGCAGGGGGGGGGACAGGAGGTCAGAGGCTGCAGGGGGGGGACAGGAGGTCAGAGGCTGCAGGGGGGGGACAGGAGGTCAGAGGCTGCAGGGGGGGCAGGAGGTCAGAGGCTGCAGGGGGGGGACAGGAAGTCAGAGGCTGCAGGGGGGGACAGGAGGTCAGAGGCTGCGGAGGGGGGGACAGGAGGTCAGAGGCTGCAGGGGGGGACAGGAGGTCAGAGGCTGCAGGGGGGGGACAGGAGGTTAGAGGCTGCAGTGGGGGCAGGAGGTCAGAGGCTGCAGTGGGGGCAGGAGGAAGAGGCCACCAGATGAGTACTCACTGCGGTACTTTTAAAAATGGCGCCGATCGGCGCCATTGTCACTGCGCATGCGCCCGCATTTCCGAGAATTGCCGAGTGTGTACGGACTTTCCCGAGCGCGGCTAGCTCGGGAAAGCCCTACACACTTCCGACAGTAGCGCTGGCGCATGCGCAGTTGCATGTAAGCCTGGCGGCCCCGCGGCCATGTTTCTTTCAGGCGCCGCTGCCCTTACAGCGGCACCAGGGGCAGCCAGACAGCCGGCCCACCGGGGGATTTCCCGGTATCCCGGTGGGCCAGTCCGGCCCTGACAGTACTGCTCTCCATCTTGGATCAGAGACACAGTATTTCCGACCGCTGGTCGGCTGGAAATTCCACCTGCAGTTGTCTTTACTCCCAGGAGGCATCCGGTTGGGTGTTATGGATTCATTGATATGCCTGTTTTTCACTTCCATCTTGTAAGTGTTTTTAACCCTTTATTGTCATTAATGTGTTTTATTACTGCACTTAGAAGCACCTTCTTCCCTGTTTTGTCTTTAACTGAAACAGCTGTGTAGGTGGCTTAAAACTGGGTGAGGCACAGCCAAACTCTGCTACTAAGGTGAGGTTGTGGAAGACAGTTTCATGTCACAGGTCATACACCATGGCAAGACTGAGCACAGCAGCAGGACACAAGTTACTCTGCATCAGCAAGGTCTCTCCCAGGCAAAGGTTTCAAAGCAGACTGGGGTTTCAAGATATGCTATTCAAGCTCTTTTGAAGAAACACAAAGAAATGGGCAATGTTGAGGACCGTAGATGCAGTGGTCGGCCAAGAAAACGTAATGCAGCAGATGAAAGACACAAAAACATAACTGGTGGTGTGCATAAAAATAGCAGCAGGCACTCTGGACTGATGAGTCAAAATTTTAACCATTTGGCTGTAGCAGGAGGCAGTTTGTTTACACAGAATACAGAAGGACTGTAGCCAAAGGACTGAAGAGCGGTACATTAATGAGTGTCTGCAGGCAACAGTGAAGCATTGTGGGGTTTCCTTGCAAGTTTGGGACTGTATTTCTGCAAACAGAGTTGAAGATTTGGCTAGGATCAATGCTGAGAAATACAAGCAGATACATATCCAACATGGCATACCATCAGGGAGGCATGTGATTGGCCCGAAATTTATAATGCAGCAGGACAATGACGCCAAGCATACAGCCAATGTCATTAAGAATTATCTTCAGTGTAAAGAAGAACAAGCAGTCCTGGAAGTGATGGTTTGGCCCCCACAGAGCCCTGATCTCAGCATTATCAAGTCTGTCTGGGATAACATGAAGAGACAGAAGGATTACTTGAATCCTACATCCACAGAAGATTTGTGGTTAGTTCTCCAAGATGTTTGGAACAACCTACCTGCCGAGTTCCTTCACAAACTGTTTGTAAGTGTACCCAGAAGAACTGATGCTGATTTGAAGGCGAAGGAGGGTAGTCACACCAATAACTGATTTGATTTGGATTTCTCTTCTGTTTATTGTTAAATTATAAAACATAACTATTAACACTCCTGTTTCTGAAAGCATGCTTAATTTACAGTATGTTTTCACATAAAACATCATCAGAACTGGTATAATATTCAGTTCTGATGATGTTCAGTTGAGGAAAACAGCCCTCACATATAAAATACTGGGTCATGCGCCTTGTTAACTCACCACCATCTGTATCCAGTTTTCAATTCTAATCATAAAAAGAGTCTTTAGCTAACTCTAGCAGGGAGCCCAGTATGTAGTTTATGTGTTCACAGTGGGTTCCAAGCACCATTATACTGCATTTTCATCTGAATTAGACAAATAGCATTCTGGAAGAAGCTAACACATTTGGAAAGTGACATCGTAGGGGAGTAATTTAGACTTTTTGCTGTGAAGCTGTCTGAGCAGTAACTTTTCCACAGTGATTTATTATTTTATTTCACAAGTCACATGTTCACATGTAGCTTATCCTCAGAAAGCCTCATCACTTACCATTTCCATGTGCTCTGGAAACAAGATCTTAACTTACTCCCCACTATCTCCACACCACCAGAAGAAACCCTGTGGAGCTGGGGAGAAGTCTTATTTAGCTCTTTGGATGTATTTTTCAGGTAACCAAATCATATATAATAAAATATTCTCCAGAACACTGAAAAATTTACACCCCTGATTGAGCCTCTGGTAAAAAAATTGGTCTTCTGTTTTTTGCCACGATCTGTCAGAGGCCTCAGACCTTATGCAACACCAGGTTAATTGAGAAAAGAAGCTAGCAACACTAAGAAATTCTATAACACTCAGTACTAAGGCTTTCTTGAGAGAAACACCAAGGCTTTGGTAAAAAGTAAACTTGTATATTATTATTTAGAAAGGTGGTTGACAAGGCAAATGTAAACCAGCAACTATTATGGGTTACACAATCCAGCACAAATGGTGTAATGGCCCCAAATCAGCATAAAACAGTAGCAGTGCCACTCATAGAACCCAACAGGCAGTGAACAGATCTTGTTTAATAACATTGAAGCTATACTGCCCATGTATCCAAATGATGGCTGTGCTAGGCCTAGACCGTTTGTGTGAGCACGATCAGCGTTAAACAGCATAAACAATGTAAAGAAAAAAAAGGAGGGGACCATTAAACTTAGTAAAAGGAGCATTCTCTAAGATGGACCTTCTGCTGGCTGTTGTTGGGTCCATTACATTACTGTTGGTGCACTAGAGAGAGTCTTTATATTCTGCAGGTAGTGAGAAATGGAGATTAAACAAGGCAAGGCAGAACATTCATGAGTCCAGAAGTGCACGGCAAAGCTGTAGTACAACTGCACCCTGAGCTTGCAACAAAGTGATGTAAACTCAAGTGGCTGGAACATCAATTGAGGTAATTGAATATGAGGGGAATGTTAATGGTATCCTGCCCTGAGTGGTCTGTGTACTATCAGTGATACAGTTGGGTCGTTGGCCTGCTCACCAACTCCTCGTTGAGACTGTAAAGTGTAATGGTAGAATTGGTGCCCTCTTGAACTGGTCCCAATGTGGCGTTGACTTGACCAACAGTTTAGCTGGTCTGGCAGATGAGCTTGTCTCTTGGCGATTAACAGTTCAGCTAGTTTGGCAGATGCACTGGTCTCTCAGCAGCAGCCTCACTATGCGAATCGAACAAGTAGCAATTCTAGGCCTACTATGGGGTGCTCCCGAGTGGCTCACTCCAAGAGGTCTGGAATGCTCAGATTCCACAGTGCCAAAAGCACTGACTTTTCCCGTGCAAAGAATATAAAGCCCTCCAGACTCCTCCTGCCACACACACATCACTGGGATTTATAGTTTAGTAAGACAAGCATTTAATTTTTTTTTTTTAATAATCAAAATTTTGTATTATTTCATTTATATATACATCATCTATACAACATTCTATACCCCTATATTCAATCCACAGAAAGAAAACATACTACATATTACATCCTTCCTCTCCTACCGCAGTTTCCCCCCCTGTCCCAGCAGTCGACATTACATATATGATGGAAAAAAAAAAAAAAAATTCCCTCCCCCAACACCCCCCTTCGTGTACAATCGTGCTTATAATTATAAAGTGTTTAAAGATGAAGTTATAAATACATTCCCCCTTGTTTGATTCGTGTCATTATCCCTTCCATTCATTATTATGTATTTGAGAAAAAAAAAAAAAACTTACCCATCCCCCTCCGTGTACAATCGTGCTTATAATTATAAAGTGTTTTTTAAATGTAAAATCATAAATAAATTCCCCCCTTATTCTAATTCGTGTCGTTAATCACTTCAGTTCATTATAAGATAAATCCCCCTTTATTCTAATTCGTGTCAATAGTGATAATAATGACTATTCATTCAATTCATAATAATGTGATTTGTGAGAAAAAAAAAAAAAACCCCTCAAAATACATTCGTGCTTAGGAAGGGAATAATATCCCTATAGTTCATAATTATTATAAATCGTGTATCTGTGTTTCTTTTCCCCCCTCTCCTCCCTTCCCCCTTTATAAAATAATGAGTGAGGGGGGAATCCCCCTCCCATCTAATCTTCTAGTGTCTATAAATTTATTTATATGTGTAATTCCCTTATCCTTCCCTTTTTCTTATAAGGGATAAGACAAGCATTTAATTAAATGGCAGCCTTGAACTAAATCTCCCAGGATTTCAGGCTTGCTGGCCAGAGGAGAATGGTGCAGCAGCATTAAAGTGGATGTAAACCCAAAATATATTTTTTTTAATTAAGCCTCTTATCTGTTACAGATATTTAATCTGTGCCCAGTCTTGCAACAAAGAGTTAATCCATCTCTGAGCAATCCTCTTATCTTTCTTCAGTAAGATAAAAACAGACACATAGAGAAATAGGTGTGTTTCTTCCCCCTTGCTGTGAAAGACAGCTCATTTTCTTATCTCATGCACCAGTGTGAGAGAGACATTCTGTGTACTTCACATCCCCCCCTCCTTTCTTCTCCAGCTCTCCCAGGATTGGCTGCTTCACACCTCAGCATGATTGGGCAAGCTGAAGTCATGTGGTGACTTTCCTGGGTTTTGACTGGATGTTAGTGATCATGGGGCATAATCCACGAGACCAGCAAAAGTTCAATGTAAGAAATATCGATGCCTGGCCAAGGGAAGTGTAGAGGTGGGCGGGGAGTCTACTGAACCTGCCCATAGAATCTGGAGTATTGCTGGGCTCCAAACAGCTAAAGGGGAGATATTCGACAGGTAAGGATACATGCAGGAGACATGTACAGTATCTCACAAAAGTGAGTACACCCCTCACATTTTATTCTATCTTTTCACGTGACAACACTGAAGAAGTGACACTTTGCTACAATGTAAATTAGTGAGTGTACAGCTGGTATAACAGTGTAAATTTGCTGTCCCCTCAAAATAACTCAACACACAGCCATTAATGTCTAAACCGCTGGCAACAAAAGTGAGTACACCCCTAAATGAAAATGTCCAAATTGGGCCCAAAGTGTCAATGTTTTGTGTGGCCACCATTATTTTCCTGCACTGCCTTAACCCTCTTGGGCATGGAGTTCACCAGAGCTTCAGTGGCAGGTTGCCACTGGAGTCCTCTTCCACTCCTCCATGACGACATCACAGAGCTGGTGGATGTAAGAGATCTTACGTTTGAGGATGCCCCACAGATGCTCAATAGGGTTTAGGTCTGGAGACATGCTTGGCCAGTCCATCACCTTTACCCTCAGCTTCTTTAGCAAGGCAGTGGTCGTCTTGGAGGTGTGTTTGGGGTCGTTATCATGCTGGAATACTGCCCTGCGGCCCAGTCTCCAAAGGGAGGGGATCATGCTCTGCTTCAAGATACATGTTGGCATTTATGGTTCCCTCAATGAACTGTAGCTCCCCAGTGCCGACAGCAAACATGCAGCCCCAGACCATGAAACTCCCACCACCATGCTTGACTGTAGGCAAGACACACTTGTCTTTGTACTCCTCACCTGGTTCCCACCACACACGCTTGACACTATCTGAACCAAATACATTTATCTTGGTCTCATCAGACCACAGGACATGGCTCCTTTAATCCATGTCCTTAGTCTGCTTGTCATCAGCAAACTGTTTGCGGGCTTTCTTGTGCATCATCTTTAGAAGAGGCTTCCTTCTGGCACGACAGCCATGTAGAACAATTTGATGCAGTGTGCGACGTATGGTCTGAGCACTGACAGGCTGACCCCCCACCCCTTCAACCTCTGCAGCAATGCTGGCAGCACTCATACCTCTGTTTCCCAAAGACAGGATATGACACTGAGCACATGCACTCAACACCTTTGGTCAACCATGGCGAGGCCTGTTCTGAGTGGAACCTGTCCTGTTAAACTGCTGTATGGTCTGCGCCACTAGGGATGAGCTTCGAGTTCGAGTCGAACCCATGTTCAACTCGAACATTGCCTGTTTGACCGTTCGTCGAATTGCGAACAATATGGGCCGTTCGCGCCAAATTCAAGTGGCGTGTCACGGCCCATAATTCACTGCGGCATCGCAGTGCATTTCTGGCTGATGATTGGCCAAGCATACACTATAACCTGCATGCTTGGCCAATCACAGTGCCGTGTGTACAGAGAGCCAGGGTGGCTTTGTCCAATTATGGCTCAGGGGGTTTAGTACATGCCTCACACTATATAAGGCCACCTGCGTGGCGGCCTTGTGTAGTGTGTTGTGGCGGCGGAGAGAGATAGACAGAGAGACAGTGTCATTTGATTTAAGTTAGATAGAGTAGGCAGGTCGAGTCAGTTAGCTGCACTTACAGTGTATTGTGTGTATATATATGCATCCCAGGTGTTGTATGTATATATATATATATATATATATATATATATATATATATATATATATATATATATATATATACACTGTATTCAGTTTAGCTAGATCCGTACCTGTTATTCTCTTCTCAATATACTGACAGGCAGGCAGGTGTTTTTACAGTATTTACAGCTAGTGTATTGTGTACCCTGCACATTTGCACCTACAGTATAGCTACCTGAAGACAAGTGCTTTTGTTCTTCTTCTGATCCTATTAATAGCACAGGCAGGCTCTTGAAGTATTTACAGTTAGTGTACTGTGTACCCTGCACAGTTGCACCTATAGCTACCTGAAGACAAGTGCCAGTGTGCTTCTTCTGATCCTATTAATACCACAGGCAGGCATTCTGCTAGCTGCTGTATAATCAGTATATATATACATCCCAGTTTTGTGCAGCTACATCTCACTGCAGTGCAGGCCATTAGTATGTCTGGAAGGCCAACAAGGAGAGGCAGACAGTCACAAGTCAATAAAAGAGGACAAGCAGGCTCTGTGTCTAGAGGCAATAGTGCTGGTCGTGGACAAGGTGCATCCTCATCAGCACGTGGCCGTGGTACACGCTTGTCCTTTTTTTCGGCAGCGGCCGTGTTGAGCCGCAACATGCGGAAGACTTGGTAGAGTGGATGACCAAGCTGTCCTCGTCCTCCTCATCCTCCCTCACCCAGGCTCAGGGTACGTTGTCTGGCAAAGCAGCTGCCAACGCGGCCTCTTCCCTCGGCTCAATGGCATCAGTCACTCCTTCCCTAGCCCCACCATGTCCTCCTGAAGAGTCCCCCAAACTGTTTGACCACAGTGTTGGGTACATGCTCCAGGAGGATGCCCAGCACTTTGAAGGCTCCGATGATGGTACTCAGCTAGAGGAAGGCAGTACCGTGAGCCCAGACAGAGGGGGTGCCCAAGAAGGACAGCAATCTGGCAGTCATGTTCCCCCAGCTGCAGCACACTGCCAGCTTTGCTCCAGTGATGAGGAGGGAGGGGATGATGAGGTCACTGACTCCACATGGGTGCCTGATAGGAGAGAGGAGGAGGAGGAGGCACATCTCCAACGAGGCAGGATGCTCTCTAGGGGCCAGCTTAAGGGCAGCATCACACCGCAGAGCTCCGCATGTCTGCGCGTTATTCCAAAAGTTCTTTGGTGTGGCCCTTTTTTGAGACGAGTGCATCAGATCCCACCGCTGCTATTTGCAACATATGTCTCAAGTGTATCTCGCATGGCCAAAACATCACCCGCTTGGGCACCACATGCTTGACCAGACATATGTTGACCTGCCATGCAGTTCGTTGGCAATTGTACCTAAAAGACCCACACCAAAGAACAAAGAGGACCTCTCCTTGCTCCTCATCAGCTGGGATCTCCAACCCCACTATACCTTCAGTCCTCTCTGAGACCTGCACTGAGAGGAATGAAGGTGTAGAATTAGGTGTGTCACAGCCAAGTACTTGCGGGCAATCTTCTATCGGTACACCAACGTCAGATTGTACCAGGCAAATTTCCCTGCCCCAGCTGCTGCACTGCCAAAAGAAGTTCACTCCCAGCCATCCACATGCCCAATGGTTGAATGCTAGCTTGGCTAAATTGCTAGGACTTCAACTGCAGCCTTTTCAGTAGGTAGACTCTGTCCCCTTCCGTGAGTTTGTGGAATGTGCGGTTCCTTAGTGGCAGGTTCCCAAACACTACTTTTTCTCATGGAAGGCGATTCCGGCTCTCTACCAGCATGTGGAAGGCAATGTCTTGGCCTCGCTGGACAGGGCGGTCAGTGGTAAGGTGCATATTACCGCTGACTCATGGTCCAGCAGGCATGGACAGGGACGTTACCTAACTTTCATGGCGCATTGGGTGACTCTGCTGGCAGCTGGGAAGGATGCAGGACAAGTTGCAGTAGTGTTGGAGGTTGTTCCGCCACCACACCTCCAAAATGCTACTACTGGTGATTCTGACACACCTCTCTCCTCCACCCCCTCCTCTTCTTCTTCCTCCATGGCCTCTTCCTGTGCTTTATCCTCGGAACCAGTGGTTCTCCGTAGGTGTTCAAGGGGCCAAAAGATGCCATGTGGTGCTTGAGCTGGTGTGCTTGGGGGACAGGAGCCACACTGGGGCAGAGATTCTGTTATCTCTGAAGGGGCAGGCTCAGAGGTGGTTGACGCCACGCCAGCTTCAGGCAGGAATGGTAGTTTGCGACAATGGCACCAACCTCCTCTCTGCCCTCCAACAGGGACAACTGACCCATGTGACCTGTTTGGCTCACGTCCTTAACTTGGTGGTGCAGTGGTTCTTGGGCAGGTACCCGGGCTTACAGGATGTCCTGAGGCAGGCCAGGAAAGTCTGTGTGCATTTCTGCCAGTCATATAATGCCAGTGCTCGGCTGGCTGACCTCCAAAAGGAATTTAACCTGCCCAAGAACCACCTAATCTGTGACATGCCCACCAGGTGGAACACAACGTTGGCCATGCTGCAGCGGCTGCACACGCAGGGCGATCAATGAGTACCTGTGCGACTATGGCACCAGGACAGGGTCAGGGGAGCTTGTTTTTTTCCCCACACCAGTGGGCCATGATCAGGGATGTATGCACTGTCCTGTCACCATTTGTGGAGGCCATGAGGATGGTGAGCAGTGACAGTGCATGCATCAGTGACACTGTCTCCCTTGTCCACCTGTTGGAGCACACGCTGCGTGGAATAATGGACAGGGCACTTGAGGCCGAACAGAGGCAGGAAGAGGAGGACTTCCTTACCTCTCAAGGCCCCTTTTATTCAGACAGTGTTCCTGCGTGCCCGCCGATCACACAGGAGGAGGACGAGGAGGAGGAGGATTGTGTCAGCATGGAGGTGGAGCCTGGCACTCAGCATCAGCAGCAGTCTTCAAGGGATCATTTACAGTCCCAAGAAACCCATGAATTTGTACGTGGCTGGGAGGAGGTGGCTGCGGATCATGTTGTCCTTAGTGACCTAGAGAACTCCGGACCGAATGCCTCAGCAAACCTACGCTGCATGGCCTCCCTGATCCTGCAAAGCCTGCGGAAGGATCCTCGTATTCGTGGTATCAAGGAGAGGGATCGTTATTGGCTGACAACCCTCCTTGATCCACGTTACAAGGGTAAGGTTGCGGACCTTATCCTGTCGTCGCAGAGGGAGCAGAGGATGAAACATCTTTGGGAGGCCTTGCAGAAAGGTCTGTGCAACGCGTTCCCAGAGACTGGGAGGCTACAAACTGCTGTTCCTGGACAACGTGTTGCTGGGGCTTCGGTCAGTCAAAGAAGGAGCGCTGGAGAAGGTGGCCGTCTGACCGATGCGTTCAGACAATTTTTTAGTCCGCAGCCCCAAAGTATGATTGGTTCCAGCAACCATCGCCAGCGTCTGTTTTACATGGTGCAAGAATACCTAGGGGCAAGATCTGACTTGGACACCTTTCCCACCGAAAATCCTCTGGGTTACTGGGTCTTGAGGATGGATCACTGACCAGAGCTTGCACAGTATGCAATTGAGCTACTGGCCTGTCCTGCATCCAGCGTTCTTTCGGAACGCACATTCAGTGCTTCTGGAGGCTTTGTAACCGATCACAGGGTGCGCCTGTCCACCGACTCGGTCGATCGACTGACCTTCAAAAAATGAATCAGTCTTGGATCACCATCAGCTACCAAGCACCTGATGCTGATGTAACCGAATCTTTTTTTTTTTTAAACATCAGATCCCTTCAAGACTGCTTATGCTGATGCTGAGTGACTATCCTGTTATGCTGAGTGACTATCCTCTTCCTCCTCAATGATCATGCTGATAGCTTGTAAGAACATTTTTGGTTCTGGGCGCCGCCAACAGTGGCTAAGGCCCGAATTTTTCAGCCCCTGTTTAACAGGGGTGTGTAATTACAATTTTTGATGCAATACTTTGCAGCAGGGCTCATTCCTGCACTCCAACTAGAGTATCTGTGAGGGGTTGCAGTGTTGTGGCACCAGCACCACCATCATTTTGTGCAGGGACTATTCTAAGCATGGGAAACACGCGCCACTTTACAGGCATACTATAGACATCCCCCAGGTACGATATTTAAAGGAATATTTCACTTTTTTTTTTCACTTTAAGCATCATTAAAATCACTGCTCCCGAAAAAACTTCCTTTTTAAAACTTTTTTTTGCATTGATACATGTCCCCTGGGGTAGGACCCGGGTCCCCAAACCCTTTTTAGGACAATACCATGCAAATTATCCTTTAAAATTAGCACTTCTGATTTTGAACGTTCGAGTCCCATAGACTTCAATGGGGTTCTAAAGTTTGCGTGAATTTTTGGTCCGTTCGCAGGTTCTGATGCGAACCGAACTGGGGGGTGTTCGGTTCATCCCTATTCGTCACCGTGCTGCAGCTCAGTTTCAGGGTCTTGGCAATCTTCTTATAGCCTAGGCCATCTTTATGTAGAGCAACAATTCTTTTTTTCAGATCCACAGAGAGATCTTTGCCATGAGGTGCCATGTTGAACTTCCAGTGACCAGTATGAAAGAGTGAGAGCAATAACACCAAATTTAACACAGCTGCTCTCCATTCACACCTGAGACCTTGTAGCACTAATGAGTCACATGACACCGGGAAGGAAAAATGGCTAATTGGGCCCAATTTGGACGTTTTAAATAGGGGTGTACTCACTTTTGTTGCCAGCGGTTTAGACATTAATGGCTGTGTGTTGAGTTATTTTGAGGGGGCAGCAAATTTACACTGTTATACAAGCTGTACACTCACTACTTTGCATTGTAGCAAAGTGTCATTTCTGCAGTGTTGTCACATGAAAAGATAGAATAAAATATTTACAAAAATGTGAGGGGTGTACTCACTTTTGTGAGATACTGTATATCCTTATAGATCAGCACTATGGAAGTAATTTAGAAATGATAAGAATGGGGTTATGTCCACTTTAACAACTCAGCAGAAGGGGCAGAAAGACAAATTTATTTCAGAGCAAGATCTTTGTCTGTATTTCAATACTTGGCTACACAATATAAAATCATTTATTAGGAAAACAAACTTTAAGGCGAAGTAATATAGAGATATGTTCAGCCTCATTAGACTCTATTAGCAAATGGGTCTCAAAAGAACAGTCTATGGGCCAATATACTACTGTCCTAATGAAATCCATAGTAGATTTAGAAGTGTTTGCCAAGTGCATGCTCACATACACATGTTGAATGTGAGCATGCTGGGCTACTGTATGTAAAAAGATAAGGGACTTCTATGGCCAACTTGATAGTTACCTCTTTCTTCTTATATTACAGATTTAACAAAGACATCCCGAAGAGTGAGCAGGGTGGATGCAGAAAGAAATAAACTGGCCAAGGTAACCGTTTGCCATGTCCAGAGGTTCCATAAAATTACTCTCTTTCTTAATACATTTCTATGACTGACTGTTTTAAATGCAATCTGTCCCAAATTCCTCCAAAAATTACATGACAGAGCCTAAAAAATGGAGAGCAAAAGGCTATGATGCTGATTCATTCTGTAGATTTAGTCTGGACACCTTACCAGATGTGCATCCAGGTCACACAAATAGTGCCATGTGATTTTAAAGTGAATCTGTGCTTTGCCCACACAACAGATAGCCCTCTCCTCAGCAATGCCTGTATATTTTTTTAAGGGAAAGGCAATATGTTTTTATTTTTATTTTTACCTTACTTTTGCTCTCCCACCACTGTGTTCAGTCCTCAGGAGTAAAGGTTTTATTCAGAGCTCTCTTTAATGCGGAGCAAGAGGGGCAGCTGCCCCAATCATTGTTGTGGAGGCACTCAGCAAGGGAAAGAGGCCAGAAGCGCCAGTGGGGGACCCGTGAAGAGGAGCATTGGGGATGCTCTGTGCAAAACCATTACACAGAGCAGGTAAGTATGATGTGTTTATTATTTGAAATAAAAAATGTAAAAAATGTTGCATCCATAAGGAAGTCAAGTCATTCTATTGGTCTCATTGATATGAAATATGTTACATACGTCTTTAGATGTCTTATCAACACTTATCATCACTTAAAGGATAAGTTCACCATTTAGAAAATAAATAAATACTACCCCTCCCTTATCAGATCACTCACCAGCTTACTGGAATCATGGGATAAGTCTATGATTTCTTGAATGGGCCACATTCACACGGTCAAGTTGACTCTTCTCCCGAAACTCCTGTACACTTTTCGAGTCCTACCGGTGTCAATTCCCCCACATGTCTTGCACTCTTTACAACGTTGCATTCTTAAACTTGTCTGTGGTTTGACAAGCCCAAGATTGAATCAAGCAGTTTTATACAAACAGAAGTGTGCAGGGGTTTGAGAGTTCCAAATTTGGTGCACTATTATAAAGCTGCACAAATTGCGCCCTTGATACAGCTTTATGTTGGAGCATCAGCCCCACTTTGGATATATATAGATTGTTCCGTTATCATCCCTTTTATGGCTACCAGCTCAATTTCGTCCAAAGCCCTTAAATCCCATCTTGTCTCATTCACTTGCAATATGGAACTCAGTCAATTATTCCGCTGGACTACTTTCACCTCACTTACCTCTTCTTGAGGTTTTCAACTGCCCATGGTTTGCTCCAGGGTTGGATGATCCCATAGCTTTCAGTGGTGGCGTTCTAAAGGCCTGACAACGGTCTGTTCTTTTATCACGACTAGAGGTGTATACACATTTCAGCAGCTGCAGGAGACTTATGAGACTCCGGATCAAGCGAGATATCACTATGTCCAAATCCGCCATTTTCTAGACTTCCTTGTTAGAAACTATGATAGATCCCGACCTTCAACCGCATTTGAAACTAGATGTCGTACCCAACCGACTACTCAGGGCCTAGTTTTGTTACTTTACTCTTCACTCCTGGGAGCCTCTAACACTTCAACACTCTCCTATTGTGCACAATGGGAGTCTGATTTTGGTGCCCTTCAATTTCCTGAGGATTGGCTCAAGATGTGGGAGGCCCTTTTTTGTTCTTCTCGCAATGTCATAGCCCTAGAGAATTTGTTCAAAGTTATGTCTAGATGATATTACAACCCATTGAGAATTGCATTATATCCTCCCTATGTATCCAGCGTTGTGTTTTAGAGGCTGCCCTGATCTAGGCGATATGACACACATATGGTGGACATGCCCTGAGGTTAAAAGGCTGTGCATTTGTGTGTACGCTTTGGTCAATAATCTCTTTCATTCTAATATACACAAGGACCTGTGGGAAACTCTACTACATAAGCCTATCTTGGAATTATCGAAACGTGAACACGTCTTGGCAACACATATTTTTATGGCTACTAAACAAACCATAGCAAAGGTGTAAAAAACCCCTCTCCTCTCTTTTGAGTAGGCCAAATGTCGTCTGCATGGTACGTTGATGAATGAGAAGCTTACGGTGATACTCATGGACACTAGGGACAAATTTCGTAAGACTTGGCAACCCTGGTTGGACCAGTTTCCAGTGATGGGCCCGCCTTCTCGCTTCTTGGACTTATAGGAAATTCTAGTGTACCTGCCTGAACTGGCCTTAGATCCCTGGGGGTGGGGCCTACTTTCTTCTTCATGACTCCTTTTTCTTTGGTTTCTTACTCTCACTCTCCCTCTTGTTCCTCTCTTTTTCCTTCTTTCTCTTTTTGCTCCTTATGTTTATTTACAGTTATTTTACCACCAGCTGCCAGTGTGCAGAGTCTTTAATTGCTCTCTGGCCTTTTTTTTTGGGGCCACTTTTTCCATCCCTTATATTGAGGTATAGCTTTCTGGCCTCCGGGGGGGTGTGAAGCCTTCCTGCATAGCTCCCTCCTCCCTTTTCCTTTTATTTTTATTTATGTATTTTCATATATACCATTTATATCCTTTTTATCTTTAAGTCCTTGTGAGGGCCCCTGGACTTTTTACTTACAAATATAGGTCAATCACAGGTATCGTATGATATTTGTTACACGATGAACTTGAAATATTGCTTGTTTGGCGTACTTTCTAGGCTTTGAATATTTGTAGTTACTGTGTAAATGATATGAGAGGCCTACGTATATGTTACCATTCTCAAATTACTTTCTGCCACTGGCCTTGGCTTCTGTTCGTTGTTTTGTGAGCTTGTCTGTATCTAATAAAAATATTGTGAAAGAAAATAAATAAATAAATAAAATAAATGCACGTCTTTTTGCAGGTAAAAAAAAAATGTGCGTTTATTATATTTTTATTAGGAGCCTTTACAGCATTGCACCCGCGATCAGCAGATCGCAGATGCAATGCAGGGCTCTTGCAGACTGTCAGTTCGTACGAGCAGACAGTTACTGGATGACAGAAAGCATCAATGAACTGCCTAGAGCTCTCAACAGCACCCTGGTAGTTCATTGAGAACTACAAGCTGACAGCCGCGAAGGCTGTTGGCACTAGTAGTTCTAACATCCACAGAGTTGTGAATGGATGACGCAGCCAGGTGGGTGGAGCAGTGGCAACATTTTACATGTTCCAACCTAAATACGTGTGGAACATGTAACATGCTCCCAAAGGTGAACTTATCCCTTAATAAAGTGCTTATCAATTCTCTTCCAACCATGAAGTCTATTGCGAACTTATCTTGTCGAAAGAGTGGGGGAGAAACTACAAAAGAAAGAAAAATGACAGTATGGGGCGGGGTCAAGAAAATGTTTGCCCAGGGTCCAATCAATATTAAAGACGACCCTGGTTTTACGTAAGCTACTTGTTATCATAGCTTACATAGGGCTATGGAAACCTCACTTGACAATGCTGATTTACCCAGAACTGTCACAAGGAGTTGCTGTAAAATACATTTTTCTGCATACCCAGAAGTACAAGGTATTTCCGTTGCCTCTTGATGCTGAAAAAGATAGATTTGTGTTGGGAGGAGGGATGGGGGAAGAGGATTTGTGCTAGACGAGGGGATTTGGGAGGTTTGTGTTAGCAGAGGTGATATGGTGAAGGAGGGAGGAGAATGGTGCTAGGAGGGGAAATTTTTGTTTGGGGGGAAATTTGTGCCAGGAGGGAGGGATTTGGAGTGGAGGAGAAATGATGTGTACTCAGGGGGAAAATTTGAGGGTAGAGGATTTGTGCTAGGAGGGGTGACTTTTTTGGGACATTTGTGTTGGGGAGATTTGGGGGATGGGAGCAAAGATTTGTGCTGGGAGGGAGGATTTCAGCACGGGCGGATTTGTACTGGGGGAATTTATGCTCATACATCTTGAGGAGGGGTGCAGTTTGGCATGTTTGCCCTGCAATCTAGATGACCTTGTCCCAGCACTGCCACATGGCGCTGACTTTGCCCAGCAAAATTTGCATATAGAGCAATTATAGCGAAGGCATTAAGCCACACTGACTTTACATATATTACAATCATTATTATTATTATACAGGATTTATACAGCATCAGCAGTTTATGCAGCGATTAACAACATAAGGGCAGCCAGTCCAATTACAATACAATTCAATACAGTGGGAATCAGAGGGCCCAATATTGCATACAACTATACAAATATACCGTATATACGCGAGTATAAGTCGTTCCGAGTATAAGTCGAGGCCCTAATTTACCACAAAAAAATGGGAAAAACATATTGACCCGAGTATAAGACGAGGGTGAGAAATGCACAGCTACTGTAAGTGGAAAAGAGGGTCAACAATGCCCATTTGCAGCTTCACTGTGCCCATTTGCATGCCTCACTGTGCCCATTTGCAGCCATAGGTCCCCCGAACTTCAAACTCGATAGTTAAGTGTTCCTAGATGCCCCCTAGCTGCAGCCAAAATTTGGGGTCTCTGAACCCAAATGTCCCGAAATGACATTGCTGCAGATGGACACAGTTGACCGAATTTGGGGACCCGTATCTTGGGGCCGCTTAGTGCTAGGAACCCCAAATTTGGTGTGCAAACCCAGTGGAACTAGCACCATAAAATATCCAAAGCTGGGATTTCTAGCACCAAGTGGCCCCGAGATACAGGGCCCCAAAAATCGGTTCAGAAAATGTCAAGCACTTTTCTGCAGCAGAGAATGACATTTTCCGAACCTATCTCGGGCCACTTAGTGCTTTGGATATATTATGGTACCAGGTCCACTGTGTTTTCACACCAAATTTGGTGTTCCTAGCACCAAGTTTCCCTGAGATACGGGACCCCAAAGTCGGCTCGGAAAATGAAATTTTGCTGCAGAAAAGTGCTTGACTCGAGTATAAGTCGAGGGGGGCACTTTCAGCACAAAAAAATGTGCTGAAAAACTCGACTTATACACGAGTATATACGGTACCAATATATTACTCAAATGAATGAAAAAAAAGAAATAAAATGATGTTGCATAACAACAAAAATATTCACGAAAATAAAAAACTAAAATTTCAAAAAACGAAATAACCCTAATAAAAAGTAAAAAAAAAGTAATTAAGGCCCTGCTATTATATAGGTGCTACAGTATTATTATATCCATAATTTTTCACATCCTGAGTAACTATGACAGATGATTTTTTTTGTCCAGAAGGTTCCAGATATTGTGCAATGTACATTTCTAAAGATCTTCAGAAACATAAATAAAGCAAAAACAATTCTCATATATCTGCCACTGAAATTCTCATTGGATATATTTTTATTCGTCTATTTATTATAGGCACTTATATAGCACCGTCAATTTACGCAGTGCTTTACATGTATATTGTATATTCACCTCAGTCCCTGCCAATGCCGGGACAAGGTCATCCGGTGCCTAGGGCGAAGATGGCAAACTGAAAGAGTCAGTGTCAAACAATTAGGTTTAATTTAATAGGAACAGAGTTTACGCACACATTTTAATTACCGGTATATGTATTTTTATTAGAGGCACTTAAAGTGCTTTGAAGTAATAATGCAGCAAATGTGCTTGTAGAAAGGCCTGTTAACAGTTTTTTCTGTCAGGGCCAATGTGAACATACTTAAGTTTTCAGTTTTGCATTATTTTTAAATTATCTCATGAAATGACACTTAAATGTTTTATGCAGAATTAAGTTATAAAAATAAATATTAACAACAACTTTATCAGTGCCCATCAGTGAAGCCTTACCTGTGCCCAACAATGCAGCCTACCTGTATCCATCAATGCCGCTTCACCTGTGCCCAACAATGCAGCCTACCTGTGCCCAACAATGCCGCTTCACCTCTTCCCAACAATGCAGCCTACCCGTGTCCATCAATGCTGCTTCACCTCTGCCCAACAATGCAGCCTATCTGTGCCCATCAATGCAGCCTACCTGTGTCCATCAATGCAGCCTACCTGTGTCCATCAATGCAGCCTACCTGTGTCCATTGATGCAGCCTACCTTTGTCCATCAATGCAGCCTACCCGTGTCCATCAGTGCAGCCTACCCGTGTCCATCAATGCAGCCTACCTGTGTCCATCAATGCAGCCTACCCGTGTCCATCAATGCAGCCTACCTGTGTCCATCAATGCAGCCTACCTGTGTATATCAATGCAGCCTACCTGTGTCTATCAATGCAGCCTACCTGTGTCCAACAATGCAGCCTACCTGTGTCCAAGAAGGTGTCCATCAGTGCAGATTGTGCCCAACAATGCAGCCTGTGTCCAACAATGCAGTTGTTTTGGATCAGAACCAACCAAGGTCCGGTATTATTATTTCTGCCCCTGTGTCCATCAATGCAGTCTGTGTCCAACAATGCAGCCTGTGTCCACCAATGTAGCCTGTGTCCATCAATGCAGCCTGTGTCCACCAATGTAGCCTGTGTCCATCAATGCAGCCTACCTTGGCAGGGGAAGAGAGGAGAGGAAGAGGATTGCTGGCTGGATCATCAGAGTGGATCATAATAGCTTTCATTTCAATTGCCGTGTGTTCCTGCCGCTCGCCGTCACACACAGCCCCGCCTCCTGACCTGGGGACTTTGATACACATCACACGTCCCGGGATTGGACGGGTGTTCTGTCTATCAAGGTCCCCGGACAAGGAGGGGGGCTGTATGTGATGGCGAGCAGTGGAAACACTCGGCAATTGAAATGAAAGCTGCTACAGCGATGTTCCTCGCTCTGATGATCCAGCTGGCTCTCTCCTCTCTCTTTCTCTGGGCAATCGCTGGGAGACCCATGCATGACCCCTGCACTCCCAGGCAGCCCACGCTCGCCAGGCCTCATTTTCCACTCGCAAAATGCGAGTAGGTGAGTGGAAAATTTGAGGGCTGATTTAAAGTCCATAAAAGCATTGTCACTTTACCATACTGTATATTTAAATTAAGTTTGCATCTGTTCTCCTTCTGGTTCCCCCGCACTGCCTGGGCGGTCGCTGCATAGAGACCCAATCCCTCCCTCCAACAGCGATCACTTCGCACGCAGCAGGACTAGTGGGATGTCCCACACGCCCTAACGGCAACCCCATCATTAACTGAGGGGGCCTCTACCATACCAACTACAGCACCGACTATTGATTCACTAAGAAAAATAAAAAAGAAATCTACACTTTATCCATCTCCAAGCTCCAATCCAAACACCTCTGCTTTTTTGAAGCTTGTTACGGCTGATATTGACAATATGAAACTCTTTCATAAATCTAAGAGTAACCTTAATCGCGATGAACGCGAGGCGCTTGATACTTTGGCCCATGACCATGACATTGTCATCAAACCTTCTGATAAGGGTGGCAATGTCGTGGTCATGGACAATACTCAATACATTGAAATGTGTCAGAACCTACTCAAAAACAGGGAATGGTACCGCCCCATTGGACGGTCCTCCCTAGATAAATTTACACACGAGTTCTACAATCTCGTGGATACAGCATATCACTATAATGTTATAACCAAAGACATTTGGGAATTTGTCAGAACCGACCACCCGAAAGAAGCCACCTTCTATGCACTGCCAAAATTGCATAAAAAACTAGACAAACCACCAGGCAGACCAATCATTTCCGGACGTGGCAATCTCACAGAAAATCTCAGTCAGGTGGTCGACAACCATCTGAAACCTCTTGTTGAATGCCAAACTTCATACATACGTGACACCATACACTTTCTACAAGCCCTACGAGATATATATATCCCTGAGGGTACCCTCTTAGTCAGCATTGACGTGGAGTCCCTATATTGTAGCATACCACATAATTTAGGCCTCGCAATGGTGCGTCGCGCACTCTCTCAATTCAGTGATTCCAAACCCGAATATGATGAGTTCATTTTGAACTCTCTTGAGTTTATTTTGTCTCACAATGTGTTTTGTTTTGACGGTTCCCACTACCTCCAGGTATAGGGTGTTGCGATGGGACTTGCTGTGCCCCATCGTACGCCAATCTGTACCTGGGGGAGTGGGAACACTCTCTGATCACCAATGACTCGTTGTCTACCTACACGTGCCACATCTCAACGTGGCGCAGGTATATAGACGACATTTTTCTTATATGGGAGGGTCCAGACAGACTTCTGCATGAATTCCTGGCTGCAATCAACCGCAATGAATTCAATCTGGCTTTTACTATGGTATACAGTGAGACCGAGATCACCTTCTTGGATGTGCTAGTCAAAAAACAACTTGACGGCAGTCTTTCTAGCCAGCTGTACCGGAAGCCCACGGCGAGAAACTCTTTGCTACATGCAACCAGTTTCCATCCTAAACCCCTGTTGTCCTCTATACCCTACACACAGTATCTCAGGACACGTAGAAATTGTTCAGACGACTCCACATTCAAAGTGGAGGATGATAAACTAAGAACTAGACTACTCGAAAGAGGCTATTCTCGATCTTCCCTCAAAAAAGCCTACAAAAGAACACTAGCCTCGTCACTACATAATTTAATGGATATACCAACACGGCCCCCCAAAGACAATACTATTAGAATCATTACCACATACACCACGCAACATCGAAGGTTAAAACAAATTCTAAAAAGATATTGGCACTTATTAAAAATGGACCCACTTTTATCCCCTTTTGTTCCAGATACACCAGCTGTAACTTATAGGAGGGCTCCGTCTGTTGGCGACCGATTAGTCTAAAGTGAGTACCGGTCGCGCAGGGGTGACACCTGTAAAACCCTGGGCACTTTTTCGTGTGGTGGATGTCCCTACTGCCAGTACATGGACAGGTGTAGGGACATTCACCTACCCAATGGACAGCTATTTCACCCAAGACATTTCATTAACTGTAAGACCTCAGGGGTTGTCTATTTACTCTCATGTGAGTGTGGAGGCTACTATATTGGAAAGACCATCAACCCCTTCTGGAAGAGAATATACCAACATGTCTCAACTATCTTAAAACGTGATCCTGACGTGACTATTAGCCGACATTTGGCCCTAGTACATCCCACTCTGATTCCCAAAATTTATTTTCTAGGACTGGACCGCATCCACTTTAGTTCACGAGGTGGTGATTTCAACAAAAGCCTCCTTCAATGTGAACTCAAGTGGATTCACAGGTTACGAGCTACTTCACCACCAGGATTGAACGAGGCTTTCAACTTCAGACCCTTCCTCCCAGGTTTTTTGTCAGGTGTATGTGAACTCAATATGTAGGCCATTAATTCGCTCTAGATCCCCCCCTTTTTTCTTTTCATCTTTTTAACTATATACAATAATACACTCTGATATACAATATTGTTGCAACTTCTCTTGTTGTTGAGCTACACTCGTTGTCACACCATCAGTGTCCTCTTGCCTTATATTGCTATGGAGTTTTTCTCTCCCTGTTTTCTCTTTTTCTTTATATTGTTCATTCCCATTACCTATCATTCATTATTTACTTCACATATCTTTAATTTTTTTTGCTATGCCAAGAATGTTTATTTATTTTACTGTATCACCCATGTATGTTTTTTCATGATTTATTGTTATTGCCTCTTTTTCTGTCAACTGGCTGGTTTTCTCTCTTTCCATCTATCCACCAGGTGGCAGGATTGGGCGCCTGTGGTCCCCGCGGTGCTGCCTTTGCACTGACACCCGGCGGGCGAGCTCCCCCTGTCGCAGCCGAGGACGGAAATGGTTTTCCCTTTCCGTCCTGGACTTGGCTGCGAGGGTTGGAGCGCCTATACGTCTACGCCGCCGTCTCCTTGACGACGGCGAGGCCTTCCCGCCGATGGCACGCTGACGCGTGACATCATCGCGCCAGGCCCTGGCGTGGCTACGCCGCGCGCCCCTGTGCCTGAGGTACGCCCCCTGAGGTGTGTCCCTGCCCGCTATGCGTGATGACGCGGCGGCCGGGACTGCCTCTCGGCTTGCCCTTGATTGGCCACTTTCCACACATCCTCGATCCTACTGCCTCAGCTGATCCTCAACACAGCTCAGCTGATTTCTACACAGCTGTTCTGAGTTGAGTACCCTTGATCAGTAACGTATAGGTTACTTCCTCTGCCTATATCCGGATGTCTCATGCAAACACAGTGGCAGACACCGGATTGTCAGCAGCACATGCTTTTGATTTATCATCATTACTTGACAGACACTGACTGTCAGCAGCAAATGCCTTTGCTTTACCATTTTGACTGAGGTAAGAACTGTGCCTTTTATGAAATTGACATATTAGAGGGCCGTTCCCTACATACCTATGGATTTTTTTTTTTTTTAAATTATATACTATCTTGGCCTCTCTTTATGTGCATATCCTTTCCCTAATGCTGACATTGTTCGCTATAGGGTGGATTTGGCGTCCCTTGTGAAGGTGCCCATGCGACCCTACGTGTTATCACTGGCCTTCCCTTTGTCACCTGTGGACCCCCACAACCAGCACGTTGACATTTTCATCTGTTTTTTCTTTCTCCTCATGACATGAGCTTTATTATAGACAAGAAATAATTTTCCTCTACTCATCTGTGTGTAAAATAAATTCCCCTGAAGAAGGAATATACAAATGTGACTACGGTCTTCTCCGAAACATGTTGGGAAATATGCACTAGCCACCTACCCCCACCAGACCTACCCCATGCAGGTGGATGGTTTGGGGTTGCTGGCATTGGGTGTTATTATCTATACATGCTCTACATGTCTCTGATACCATTTTTTGTTTAGATACCAATTATTGATTGTATATGTTTGTCTTGTCTGCTTAGACATTTTTATCTAACTTTTGTATATTAATAAAGTTGGCACTGTAGGTGCCTTTTATGGTTATTACTCTCTTTACTCTTTTCCTGCCTTTATAATCCAAAGGGGCGTCCCTTACATGCACTTTGTTGCAGATAAATTCTTTCAATATCTTTTAGGATGACGGCAGCTTTATTGCACACCAACACGGTCTCTCTCAACTCAATCCCTTTCTCTCAAATATTGTTCACAAATCTGTCTAAATCTGTCAGGTGTGGCATATCAAGATGTTAATTAGACAGCATGATTATTGCAGAGGTGAGCCTTAGGCTGGCCACAATAAAAGGCCACTCTAAAATGTGCAGTTTTACTGTATTGGGGGGTCTGAGAGGGTCCAAAAAACAGTCAGTATCTGGTGTAACCACCATTTGTCTCATGCAGTGCAGCACATCTCCTTCGCCTAAAGTTGACCAAGTTGTTGATTGTGGCCTGTGGAATGTTGGTCCATTCCTCTTCAACGGCTGTGCGAAGTTGCTGGATATTGGCAGGAACTGGAACACGCTGTCGTATACACTGATCCAAAGCATCCCAAACATGCTCAATGGGTGACATGTCTGGTGAGTATGCTGGCTATGCAAGAATTGTGATGTTTTCAGGAATTGTGTACAGATCCTTGCAACATGGGGCCGTGCATTATCATGCTGCAACATGAGGTGATGGTCATGGATAAATGGCACAACAATGGGCCTCAGGATCTCGTCACAGTATCTCTGTGAATTCAAAATGCCATCAATAAAATGCACCTGTGTTTGTTGTGCATAGCATATGCCTGCCCATACGATAACCCCACCACCAACATGGGCCACTCGATCCACAACATTGACATCAGCAAACCGCTCACCCACTTGATGCCATACACACTATCTGCCATCTGTCCTGTACAGTGAAAACCAGGATTCATCCTTGCAGAGAACACCTCTCCAAAATGCCAGACGCCATCGAATGTGAGCATTTGCACACTCAAGTTGGTTAGGACAATGAACTGCAGTCAGGTCGAGACCCTGATGAGGATGTTGAGCATGCAGATGAACTTCCCTGAGATGGTTTCTGACAGTTTGTGCAGAAATTCTTTGGTTATGCAAACCGATTCTTGCAGCAGCTGTCCTGGTGGCTGGTCTCAGACAATCTTGGAGGTGAAGATGCTGGATGTGGAGGTCCTGGGCTGGTGTGATTACACGTGGTCTGGGGTTGTGAAACACCTTTGGAGACAGCCTATAGTAGAGAAATGAACATTCAATTTGAGGGCAACAGCTCTGGTGGACATTGCTGCAGTCAGCATGCCAGTTGAAACATCTATGGCATTGTGCTGTGTGATAAAACTGCACATTTTAGAGCAAGTTGAGTTGCATCTTGATATAGCGCAGTCCTTTACCCCGAAGGGTCCCAACACACTTACAAACACATACTAGGGCCAATTTAGAGACAGGATTTTATTAACCTACCAACCTATGTCTTTGGAGTGTGGGAGGAAACCAGAGTACCCAGAGGAAACCCACGCAGGCACAGGGAGAACATGCAAACTCCAGGCTGAATGAATGAATGATTTGTATAGCGCTGCAGTTGCGAACTGATTCGCCTCAAGGCGCTGGATCCGTCCTGTGTTGTCAAGCTTCTCAGAAGAGGTAGGTCTTGAGTTTCTTTCTGAAGGCCTGATGGTTTTCTTCCATGCGAATGTGAGTAGGTAGAGCGTTCCATAGCCATGGTCCTTGGACTGCGAATCTTCATTCTCCCTTTGTTTTGTAGTGGGTTTTTGGAATAAGGAGGAGGTTATGGTTAGAAGATCGAAGACTGCGATTCGTTGTGTAGCATTTTATTTTCTCACATAGGTATTGAGGAGCATTTCTGTATATGCATTTGTGGGTGAGGCAGAGGGTCTTGAAGGTGATCCGATTCTTTACGGTTAGCCAATGTAGGCTCCTCAGGGAAGGGGAGATGGATTCCCAGGGTTTTTTTCCTGTTAACAGTCTTGCTGCCGTGTTTTGGATGAGTTGTAAGCGCGCAAGCTGATATTGTGGTAGTCCTATGTAGAGGGAGTTTGCGTAGTCGAGTCTGGAATTGATGATTGTTCCAGCTACTGCTGCTTTGTCCTCTTCTGGCACGAATGGGATGAGTCTACGTAGCAGACGGAGGAGATGGTGAGATCCGCTGACTACTGATCCTATTTGTGCATCCATTGACATTTCTGAGTCAAAGATGACTCCGAGACTCTTGGCTTTGGTGCTTGGCGAGATGGTCTGGTAGTGTTGTGGTCGGGATTTGAACCAGCGACCCTATTGCTACTAGATGAGAGTGCTAACCACTACACCACTGTGCTGCCCTTGTATTCTAACCAGCCTAAGGCACACCTGTGCAATAATCATGCTGTCTAATCAGCATCTTGATATGTCACACCTGTGAGGTGGATGGATTATCTTGGCAAAGGAAAATTGCTCACGAACACAGATTTAGACAGATTTGTGAACAATATTTCAGAGATAGGCCTTTTGTGTAAATTCAGCTCATGATAAATAGGGGCAAACACAAAAGTGTTGCGCTTATAATTTTGCTCAATGTATTTTTACATGGATCTAATGAATTAGACGTTTAAAGAAAAGATAAAAACAAATGTATGTGCATGTTAAAAAACAGACTCATATATAATTGAAGGGAGATAATAGTTTGCAATTTTGAAGTAGTTTTTGTGATTTTCTTTTAGTTTACCACAGAACTGGTAAACTAAATAGCCAGTTTGCCCGCCCACAAAAACTTATGGCTGTTGCAGTCAGAAGTCATTCTTTTAATTGCCTTATAACTACTACCACTAAGTGAAGGACTTCTCACTCTTTGGTTGCTATGATGTTGGTGGCTACCTGTGTGTTAGCAATTAAGGATCTCATCGGTGACCCTTGTTTCTTCCCTCTCTGTATAGAATTTATTTATAGTACTGTACATGGTCCATTTTTGGACAGAGCAGTTGAGTCATGATTGTAATAAGCTTGCGGAAGGTTGGATATTTGTTTTGGGTACACCTAAACCAAAGTTAAATAAAAAGAGGAAAGTGGCGCTGCCTTCCAGCTAACATAAAAAAATCCCTATCCAACTATTGGTATAGTGATAAGTGCAGGTGGCAATGGCATATGTGTGTATCCCAGGACTCCTATGCCCAGCCTACAAGTGGTAGTAAACTTGAGAATAATGTGAAAATAAAAAAAAAAAAAAAAAAATATAGAGGCTATATAAAAACCTCATATGGGTGAATAAATACCGCCTCTAGTGTATAGTGTCCATAAACAGAAATATAAAAATAAATAGCTAGGTACGGTACTTATATATAAACCCGTCAAATGTGAACAAGCAAAAATCAGTGCAAAATTGTGTATCAATAATGAATTAATCAACACATATAAAATAATCCAAATCTGCAACAGGCTCTTAAAGAGCTATTAACAAATAATGTCCATAATGAAAATTCCCAAAGTGACTTGTGCAGGATATCAAAGAGACACTTTATCACAGCTTCCATGCAAGATAGTGAAGTGACTTTTTCGTGCTCCCCTCTTGATTATGCACTCACCAGATCTCTGTACCCCTACAGGGATGAAAAGCATGTAATCAGGTCTGCCTCTAGTCCTGATGTCCCAGTGACCAATATGACTGCCTCCTCTGTGGCGTCAGTTAAATAATGGGGTATCCACATGCAATTGAGTGTAAAAAACGAGCACTCATAGTGTAAATTTTATTAATGAAATGTATTTTTAAAAAACGTATCATGTTAAAAAATAGGGGCTCCAATCGCCCATTCAAGCATTCAAATAGGAACAAATCCTGAGGTTTGGACGGCGTGCGTTCCACAGACCATAACACAGAAACCGGAAGTCCCGGAAGTGACGTGAATGCGTACTAAGCTCCGCCTTATGCATTTTTCGTCATAGGACGTCGTCTGAGGCGGTGCCATCTTGGTACATCTCACATCTTTTATAGTAAGTGGAGGTGATAGCGCAGCCATTTCCAATTTAGCCGCATACCGTGGAACTAAATAGGGGGTTATTTTAAATGGTGTGTTGCCTAATCTACCACATAGAGTCCATCATAGTTGATAGGTGTTAATTATTCAATAAGGTGGATATATGGTAAGTATCATGGTGAGAACCACCCATGCCCCCTAGTGGTCTGAATCAATAGTGTGTATGTCAATGCACCTCCGTTCACCATATTACAAAACAACTATTATCTGGTAAAACTATACAGATGAATAAAATGAATTAAAATAAAAATTAAAAATGTGCCGTAAAATGTAATGCATTCAGAGGAGATGGAAGAAAAATATAATAGGACTGGAATCTCGAAAAATATATATATAATGGAGGCGCCGAGGAGAGGAGGGGGAGAGGAGCGAAGCTCTGGGCGGCCGCATCGTGGGACAGGTAAGTGTCGGTTTAATTAAAAGTCAGCAGCTATGCTTTTTGTAGCTGCTGACTTTTAATAAGCTAAAAAACGGGTAGAACTCCGCTTTAAGAATCTCTTCCCCTTTTTTAATGTGTTTTATGTATCATTTTTTTTTATTATGTAAAAAAAAAAAATGATATATGTTGATATTTTGCTGTCACTACCTAATACCTGGTGCCTCAAAAGCCCAAGGGCTTTAGTATTTTGTGATTGTAGTAATTAAGGATGCGGTGTGGGCATCATTGATATGATTGATTGCTAAGGTGCTTGAGACATTTTCTAGATAAGCATCTGGTATTGATTTAAGGGGGTATTCCATGTATAAAACAAAAACAAAGCATAGATTCCCCCCAAAATCCAGAAATTTTTCTGGGCATGCAACTTGACTAGTCAGCAAAAGGAAGGCGCAGTGAGCAGAGCATGAGCCCCTTTCGTGAATCCACTAGGCCACATGCCCTCCACGTGGGGAAGGTGCCTTGTGGTGAAGCAAGTCAAGGCACGCATGTTTTATTCACAGCTTCATCTATGCCATGCACAAGACATTTATGGGATCCTTCTGTCTGAGGGTGGTAAGATCCCCTAAAATTGGAGGGAAACTAAAATCTTCCTTTAGGGCATTCATTGCTGAATATATTTATAATTGAATTTACATCTTTTGCCTGCGCTTCAAAAGTGAGCTACAGTGTTTGGTTTTCCACACTTGCAACACACCAGTTTATAAGAACTATATATCAGAAGAAATACCTTCTCAGTGTCTTTATGATGATAGTGAAGTATAATGCCACGTACACGAGGTTGGACCTTTCGACCGGACTGGTCTGATGGACGCCGACGGACCAAATCCGGCAGCACAATCCGATCGTGTGTGGGCTTCACCGGACCTTCAGCTGACTTTTACCATCGCAAATCTGACGGACTTTAGATTTGGACCTTGCTTCAAATCTTTACATCGTAACTCCGCCGGACCCAGAAATCCGCTCGTCTGTATGCTAGTCCGACGGACAAAAACTGACGCTAGGGCAGCTATTGGCTACTGGCTATCAACTTCCTTATTTTAGTCCGGTGTACGTCATCACGTACGAATCCATCGGACTTTGGTGTGATCGTGTGTAGGCAAGTTCGTTCGTTAGAAAGTCCATCGGAAGTCCGTCAAAAGTCCGTCGAAAGTACGCTGGAAAGTCTGTCGGACCAGTCCGGTCGAAAAGTCCGACCATGTGTGCGCGGCATTACAGTTCATCATGTGGAATGTTAATGAAGATAAGGATACACATGGTAAAAGGTATTGAATTATACTCAAACACATACGATGGACAAGTTTGACAGCTCAACTCCATTTGGTTACAGCAGGCATTAAAATGTGATTTCCTGTGATTTGTGACAAATACAGTATACAGTATATTGCTAATTGAATGTATAAAGGCAAATAAAGGCATCGGATGAAAACAGACAGGCAGTTTGTTTTCATCTGATCTCCCCATAGAGGAGAGCGGGACTCTGAAAGGCTAATCTCAGCACAGTGAGTGGAGACAGACCTGTCATCCGCCTGCTCAGCGGGGATCAGCGGATTGATCCCCACTGAGTAAGCGGAGTCCGTCAAACGTATCCGCCCAGTGTGAAAGGGGCCTTAAAGTGGTTGTAAACCCTTTTTTACAATTTTATGCTTATCATTGGCACATGCGCACTGTGGCAAACTGAAGCAATGGCACCTATGTACCGTTGCTTCAGTCTGCGTGGCGTTACCGGCGGCTCCCGCGCGCATTTGCGGGAGTGAGGTCATTGCGGCTCCAGCCAATCACAGCGCCGGAAGTAACTCCAGGACGACATGTCGGCGGCCAAAGGGGGAGACGTGGACCACTGGACCACTGCGGGGGATTCGATCTGAGGTAAGTAATACATAATGGGCTAGTATGCAATGCATACTAGCTCATTATGCCGTTGTCTTGCAGGGTTATTGTTTTTTTTTTTGTTTGTTTTTTTTACGAGGGTTTACTTCCTCTTTAAGCTTTGGCCAAAAAAAACCCCCTGAAAGCTGATTGTTTTTTATGTAGAGCTGCACTAGATTATACACTCTCCAGTTTTAGTAAATTAACCTCACAGTGACTTGGAACATGTAACATAAAAAGAGCAATCACTCTTTATAAGTGATTATAAGTTTACTTTCCAGAGTTTGTTATTTATTGAATATTTGAAGGAAACATACTACATGCCGGGATTTGAGAATGATAACAGATGCAGTGACAGAATGCGTCAAATCAAATCAACAGATAGAGGAGGACTGGTGTTCATTTAGACCTTTAGACATCTAAATTGCACAATATCTGGAATCTTCCAGACAAATGATTTTCTGAGTGCAGGATTCTTCCATGTAATTGTAACCCAGGATGTGAAGATTGATGGATATAATAATAATAATGCTTTTTGTGTAATAGCAGCACCCTGCTGAAATTTTTAACTTTTTACGGGGTTAGTTTTTCTTTATATGCTGCTTTTGTGTTTCTGTATTTTTTTTCGGAATTTTTGATTTTTTTTTTTAATTCTTTCTGGATGCGATTTTTGTCTTTTTTTGTTGTTGTTTATAAATGTAAATTCAAGTTATAAATTGGTATATTTGTATAGTGGTATGCAATAAATGGCTTAAAATGTATCCAAACACAAGAATAAAATATAATAGTATATTTAAACTTACCAATCCTTAGATGTGGTGGCTGCATTATTTTCTTTTTTTTTTTTAGGATTTTATTCCTATTATCTTCACCTAGTGATCCAGCCAAAAAACACACTGAGGGGTAACAGGGACATCCTTGGACGGTAGCATTGTCAATCTGGGGAGGGGGTAGTAGATGCACTAGCAGATTTAGATGGTCTTGACTACTACATTAAAGCCAAACTCTAATGCCGCGCACACACGATTGAATTTTCCAACAACAAAACCATGGATTTTTTTTCGAAGGATGTTGGCTTAAACTTGTCTTGCATACACATGGTCACGCAAATGTTGGCCAAAAATTCCGAACGTGAGAATGAAGTGACGTACAACACGTACGACGAGCCGAGAAAAAGGAAGTTTTTGCGGCTCCTTCTGCTTGATTCAGAGCATGCGTGAACTTTTGTGACGGACTTGTGTGCATACGATCGGACTTTCCGACAACAAGTTTTGTTGGTGGAAAATTTGGGAACCTGCTATCAAACATTTGTTGGCGGAAATTCCGACAGCAAATGTTCGATGTAGCCTACACACGGTCGGACTTTCCGACAACAAGCTCACATCAGACATTTCCCGTTGGAAAATCCGACCGTGTGTACGCGACATAAGGCTGGGTTCACATGTATGCGAAATGGATGCGTTTTGAACCACATACAATTTACATAACATGTGAATGTGACCGGTTCTCAATGAAAGCCGGTTTACACAAGTCCTGGGCATCCGCAGTGCGAAAAAGGGTCCTGTGCATTTTTAGGTTCGGCTCAGGTGAGAATTCAGGCAAAAATTTGCACCTGAATCACACCTGAATTAGTGAACAGAAACGCACCGATTTGCAAACCGCTGCCGCACATATGTGAACCCGGCCTAACACTTTTTTCCTTTTGGGATAAAGGTTTTACATAAACGAAATAAAGCTGACCACTATAAGCACCACCAACAGTGTCAAATGGTTTGTCTCTATTCACTTAACTGCCACTTTTGTTGGACAGCTTGGTTTGTTAAAGAAAGTTGAAAAATAAGAGACTTTCTGGATGGATCACCAGGTGAAAAAACAAAAAGAAAACTTCAGTACCTGACCGCGAGAATGTGTTTCCATCGCGCTGGTTCTCAGCAACAGTGTACTGTACATCTCGCGCTGGCTTGCTCATCGGGTAAAAAAAACTGTGTTTTTTCCTTTCGCGATGAGCGGCAAGCATTGCTGACAGTTGTCTGTTATGAATCATGATAAATAAAAAAAGGGCATGGGTTCCCCTCCAGGGGCATACCAGGCCCTTAGGTCTGGTATGGATTTTTAGGGGAACCCCCTATGGCATCCCCCCCAAGATCCATACCAGACCCTTATCCGAGCACGCAGCCCTGCCGGTCAGGAAAGGGGGTGGGAACGAGCGAGCGACCCCCCCCCGAACCGTACCAGGCGGTTTGCTGACCACCCGCCGTTTGATGGCGGCAAAGTGGCTCCCCTGCATGAATTGCTGTACCTGTACGGAGGCCGCTTTAAGGGGTATAGGGGGCACGCGTGCTGTGTCACTGAGGAGCCACGGGCGCGTGCCCGGTGACCGCAATGTCCACCGGGCACCCGCAATTGCTCCTGACAGAGCCAGAATGAGGATCTGTGTGTGTAAACGCACAAATCCACATTCTGGCAGGGGAGAAGAGACAGATCGTGTGTTCCTAGTATATAGGAACAACAATCTGTCTCCTCCCCCAGGCAGCCCCACCCCCCCTACAGTTAGAACACTCTGAGGGAACACATTTAACCCCTTGATCGCCCCCTAGTGTTAAACCCTTCCCTGACAGTGACATTTATACAGTAATCAGTGGCTATTTATAGCTCTGATCACTGTAAAAATATCAATAGTCCCAAAAAAGTATCAAAAGTCCGCCATTACTAGTAAAAATAATAAAAATTTTTAAAAATGCCATAAATCTATCCCCTATTTTGTAGACAATATAACTTTTGCGTAAACCGACGCTAATTGAGATTTTTTTTACCAAAAATATGTAGAAGAATACATGTCGGCCTGAACTGAGGAAGAAACTTTTTTTTTTTTTTTAATTTGGGGATAATCAATATAGCAAAAAGTAAAAAATATTGTGTTTTTTTCAAAATTGTCGCTCTTTTTTTGTTTATAGCGCAAAAAATAAAAAACGCAGAGTTGATCAAATACCACCAAAAGAAAGCTCTATTTGTGGGGAAAAAAGAATGTCAGTTTTGTTTGGGTACAGCGTTGCACGACTGTGCAATTGTCAGTTAAAGCGACGCAGTGCCGTATCGCACAAAATGGCCCAGTCAGGAAGGGGGTAAATCCTTCCTGGGCTGAAGTGGTTAAACTCACTTAGTGCCTTATGTGCAATAAATTAGCCTCAGAACCTGTGTAATTAAAGTGTTCAGTTTTAAAGCGATGAGGTGGCAACTCTAAGCCCCAGTGGTAGGCTGACATGGAGCTGTCAGGAAATAAAGTTTGCCTAAAGCTATACTTTAATGGTTAGAATTTGTTTTAATGTTAAAAATATTACTTGCCTTTCAGCGGAAAGCCATTCCTAAAAAGAAAATTCATCCACCCCCACCGCCAAACTGTGTACCGCTTCAGTCCAGCTGCAAACCCCCGGCGCCGCCTTGTTGTGAGCCCTGTGCAATCTGTTACTGCCACCTCTTCCAAACGGTCTGCTACTACAAGATGGGCTACCCGCACTGCTGATAGGACATCATGTGCCCCGGCACACATTGGAACACTATGAACAGTCCTTCTTGGTAAAATGGATGCACAGCTACAGCTCTGTACAAACTCTATCACCATTGTTGCAGCTTATGTCACACTTATTTTAGTATTTATTATCAAAACAGCCAGAAATACCCCCACAAAGTTATTTTCTCTTCATTCTTGGCAGTAGGTGACCCAGTTCAATACATTTGGGCAGCCACAGTGATGCCCAGGCCTAAAGGAATAAGTATGTTTAACAGGCAACCAAAGGGCTATTGTATGTTATGGTACAAGTGATTGTTTGAGAACATCATGCATCAATGCAGTTCTTAAATGACCGCCCTTTCCATCCAGTTAGATATCCATATATTAACTCATGTATGAGTTAGTAGCTATATGTGAGCTGGTTATAGTCAGAGAACACCAAAAATCCCATTCTTTCTTACCCAATAATTTTTTGGTTGGCAGATCATTTTCGCATTGGCATTGTGGGGAAAATTTGTGCTACACATGCATTCCTACTGTGAAAACAATAGTCTTTCTGACAAAGTTTCCCAACTTGGTGAACAAACTTTCTCCTTTGAAAAGTTCCCCAGAGGTTTTTTAAAGCAGTGAAAGGCACCAACAGATGATGGGAATCCACTGGCCATATCTATGGAAATCTTAAGGCCAGCCTTCATTAAAGTGTTATCTATTATATAGCCATTTGCAGAGCAGAGCTTATAATTAGCAGAACTCACACAATAACTATCACAGGAATTGTAATTGCCTGCTTTGTATGCCTGACAAACTAATTTTGGCACTGATATATACAGCTTTATGTAAATTCTGACTGTCAGTTGTGACATCAGCATTTATTCAGATGATATAAACTGCATTGTATACCATGCTTTGCATAACAAAAGCCCCAATGACAAATGGCAAGCTAAAGCAATGGAAAGTCAAGCTCATATTTTCAACCACACCATTGCTGTTGGTCTTCTGTCTCTTGAGTCCTAGCAAATCTCTACAGTAGGCACACAGGCAGTATTTACATAGAAGAAAGTTGGCGCTTGCACCAGCCTCAGTGTAGATCCACCAAACTGATGAATACCTAACACATAGGGGGAACTTTAAAAAGAATAATTTAAAGTAAATGACTGTGATAAGTCCATATAGTTCATAATATAGCACCTTGAAGGCAGCCCAGTGAAGATGAGAAGCAACTCTTGGGATTGCAGAGTACAGAGGTGCTGGTTGGAAGAGCTTTTTAGAAGATTTTAGAAGTGCTATCAGGATTCAAACACTGTCTGTGTGAGGGAAAAAGCACAGAGGCGCCACTCTAAGTGCAGTAAAGCAATGAGTTTTAATGAACAAATTGCGCATACATACTCACAAGAGTAGAGTTAAATAGGCATGTCAATTATGGGTAGGCAGAATGTCCGGGAAGGGAGTCCATCCGTGGCTGTTGGCTGGTAAAGCGGAGCGGGTTTCGCCGGTGGTCACCGACGCTTCCTGGATCTTGAGCACCCAAGGAAGCGGGGGGATTATGACACTTTGCCTTTTGGTCCACCCCAAACCCGGAAGTGTCGTCATCCCCCGATTCCTTGTGTGCTTGAGGTCCAGGAAGCGTCAGTGACCATCGGCACAACCCGCTCCTCTTCACCAGCCAACAGCCACGAATGGACTCCCTTCCCGGATAGTCTGCCTACCCATACTTGAAATGCCTATTTAATTCTACTCTTGTGAGTATGTATGCACAATTTGTTCATTAAACCTCATTGCTTTACTGCACTTAGAGTGGCACCTCTGTGCTTTTTCCCTCACACAGACAGTATTTGAATCCTGATAGCACTTCTAAAATCTTCTAAAAAACTCTTCCAACCAGCACCTCTGTACTCTGCAAAAGTGATGATGTGTACACAAAATAAAACGAAACCAAAAAAAAAGTTGCACAAAAATGCCGCGTACACACGAGCGGACTTTACGGCAGACTTGGTCCGGTGGACCTGAATCCGTCGGATAATTCAATCGTGTGTGGACTCCAGGGGACTTTTTTTCCCCAAAAGTTCAACGGACCTAGAAATGAAACATGTTTCAAATCTTTCCGACGGACTCGAGTATGGTCAAAAAGTCCGCTCGTCTGTATGCTAGTCCGACGGACAAAACCCGATGCTAGGGCAGCTACTGGCTATGAACTTCCTTGTTTTAGTCCGGTCGTACGTCATCACGTACGAATCCGTCGGACTTTGGTTGATCGTGTGTAGGCAAGTCCGTTTATTCGGAAAGTCCGTCAGAAAGTCCGTCGAAAAGTCCGCCGGACCAAGTCTGCCGTAAAGTCCGCTCGTGTGTACGCAGCAAAAGTGTCACCAAATCATAAAAAATAATATTTCTCAGTGACAGCCGCACTCACAAAATGTCCACATAAACATTATACATATCAACATTACTGAAAAATGTGTTGCGCTATTAATATAAAGTGCATAATTTCATAACAATTAATCATTCAAGTAAACATTCATATATATCAAAAACTGTAAATAAGAATGTGTTAAAAAGCATTCATAAATAATTCAGTAAAGTCCATCAGAAAAAAAAAGAGAAGCGCTCTTGTGCAAAAAGATCATTTAAATTTGTGTATAAAAAAAAAATCTATATTTCAATGAGGATACCAAAATCTTGTCTCTCCCTTTTGCTGAGCCCACTGTTGATCATCCTGGTCATATGGTAACCCATCCTGGAATCTTGGCTCCTGATATCCATCCATCCCATAGGGATACTGGAAAGAAGTGCTGCCAGACCCCCATCTTGGGGCCATAGTAGCTGGTAAGCGGCTTGAGTATTGGGTGTGCACTTTTGGGTGTGAAGATTTTGTATCCACACTAAAATATGGATTTTTGTTGATAAACAAATTTAAATGAACTTTTTTCACAAGAGCACTTCTCTTCTTCTTTTTTTTCTGATGGACTTCACAGAATTATTTATGAATGCTTTTTAACACATTCTTATTTACAGTTTTCGATATATATGAATGTTTACTTGATTGATTCATTGTTATGAACTTATGCACCTTATAGTGGTAGCGCAACAAGTTCTTCAGTGATATTAAAAGTGAACATGTGGTTATGATCATTCCTCCTAAGGGCTCTTTCACACGGGCTTTCTGATCAGGTCCGCCTGTCAGTTTTTTCAGGCGGACCTGATCGGACCCTCCATTCACCCCTATGGAGCTGACATCCATCTGATCCTGTCCGTGAAATACATACGGATGGTGACCCTACTTTCCCTCCATCTGGTGGATGGGATAGGACAAAAACAGACAGGCGACCCGTTTTCATCAGATCTCCCCATAGAGGACAGCGGGGCTCTGACAGGTCCATCTCAGCACAGTGAGCGGAGATGGACCTGTCATCTGCCTGCTTAGCGGGGATTAGCAGATCGATCCCCAGCTGAGCAAGCAAAGTTCATCATACGGACAAGCACGTGTGAAAGGACCCCAAACTTTTGTGATGGGAACGAGGGACACCTTAGTTAAACCCACAAGTGCTTTTTTTTTACCACTACTATTCCTTTATATTGGCTTTTGAAATTTACAAATGCAGCAATTTAGAAACTGGATGAAAGGTTTAGCACTGGGAAACACTTTTTGAAAGATAAATAGTGCATTTTATATACAACTATAGATCAGACCAAAATGAGGGACAAATTAGGAGGGACTTTGTTCCAAATCAGGGACAGTCCCTCGAAATCAGGGACAGTTGGGAGCTATGGTATTATTGGGTTGGTCTGATAGCATTAGTGGAAAGGATGAACTTAGAAGGCTCAGGTTAAACTTTCTCCAGGAACCCAGCACCTGAAGCCTTTGCCAGCACCTGGGGGACACCATGCTAAAATTTGGACAGGCAGCCATGTACCCTTACTGACCCCATATTTGCATAAAAGCAGCCAACATGACAAAGAAAATGCTGTCAAAATAGGAAAACAAGGGGAGCAAAGGGATGACATCATCAGTGTTCTGCTGCCCCTTCACTGTCCAATCACAGGCCAGGGTTAGAGTGCTGACCAAGGTACACTGCTTAACTGTAGTAGAGAAAAGTCAGATGAACAGACCTCCTGTGCCATCTGGCAGGACTTATTAAATCTTAGGACTGGATGGATAGAATAACAAATCCATTGGCAGGTAACACAGCTCCCTTTTATGTATTTAAACGACAGTATGTATGTACAATAGCTGTTTTCCTGTTCCTATAGAGAACACAGTTGGCATGCTTTGCTTATTGTGACATGTATATTTTGCTTATGAAATGTCATACTTTTATGTCTGGTTTGTTTGTTCTTCACTGTCAGCTGGAAGACTTTTCTGTGTTCCGATGCCACAAAGCTACCAATTATATTTTTGTGTCATATCAAATCTATAATAAATATTTTCATATATATTTTGATGTTGACTTTTTCCTTATACACATTTCTCAGCAATGGTAATCAGTGGATTTTAACTTGAAGGAAACTGGTGTTATAACGGCAATGATAAAATAATGACATTCTCAGTAGTTAGCTGTCAGTATATACATCTTTTTAGATTATAATATATAAATCTTTTTTATACAACCTCTGACTTTCTCCTGCTGCATGTCTGCACCCTCTAACAGCTTTCTATAGCATTACATTCAAGTTGACCACCACTGCTGCATGCCATATATCTATGTTTGTATTTTTTAACATTGCCACCAGTAGATGGCGCTATATTACAAACAAAGGCATGCACTATACTATACTCTAGATCAGGGATATGCAATTAGCAAAATCCCTGTTACATTTACCAGGTCATATTATTAGACAGACTTGCAACTTACATTATTCCCATCTCAGCCCAAAAAATTCAGTTTTTTAGTAAGGATGACTCAAAAGCAAGGAAAGCCAATAAATTGTCTTAACATTCTCTACTGCCATAAATGACTCCAATGATGTTCCTAATCTGAATCTTGGTATTCTTATATTCTGTAGCTGACTTCATTTTTAAGGTGAATGCTCCTGGGTTGTCTTTCTTATCCTTTCTTTACTATTTAGTGAGTCTCCGACCTGAAGCAAGCATGTGCATATCCATTGTTAGGACACCAAATAGACATGCACTTGGTTGGGGTCAGTGACTCAATAAGTGATGCAGCAAGAATAAAGGTGACAGCTCGGAACACGCACATTTATACGCTGACAAATTTATTTTACCCCTGTTGAAAGCTCATCCCAGCCATCACCCACCCCTAACTTTTGCTGGTGGTCCCTTTCCACTCTGTTGCTCTGTTGGAGCCAGGTGTGCGCACAGAGTGTGCCAGGTGTGCCTGGGCACACCCTAATCACCCTGTGCGGGGCTGATTTCCCCTGCTTCCTGGAGCCTCCATTTCTCCCTGCAGTGCTGCCAGCTTCCCTCCTCTCCCATCGGCTGCTGCAAGGAATGTTTCAGGATGGAGAACGGGGGAAGGGGCCAGTAGAAATGTCATTTCCTGGTCCCTACCCTTTCTGAATAAACACAGTGAGCAATCGGTACGGATCGCTCCTGTGTTCATTCTTAACTAAAGTTTGTGAATGAACAGGAAGCCTCTCAGCATTCACTGTCTAGTCCAGCTGAGGCTACAGAGAAAGGGACTGGGGAATCTCTGTCCTCAGTCCCTTTCTCAGTCTCAAAATTGAGACTCTTGATATTTCACCAAAGCCCCCCCAATGGGGTTTCTAAAAAATAAATAAAAATTATAATATTGTAAAAACATTATTAAAAATAAAATACCACTGACACTTTCCACTGGCCTACTGATACCAATATCTGTTCTACTGACACTGTTCACTGCTTTGCTGATATACATGCATTTGTGTTTTGGGTTGCAGATCCTAATAAAATGTGCTGTGCACACCAATGGTTGGAGCTTTCTATAAATAAGAGTAACAGAGTAGTAGTGGGTGTGCACACATCTAGTCTCTGCTTCCAGCTTGGAAGTGCTGCCCAGTGAATGCACTTTACTGCTTCTCTCTTGCAATGCAGGTTTACTGGTCAGGGTTGACTGCTTCAAAACAATAGAATCTGTGTAGTTGATATTATATATCTGCAGTTGTTGAGTTGGTAGGATGAATACAGTGGCCCACTTACAGAAGGAGGCTACAGATTTGTATAAGTAACAACAAAGGAAAGACTGTCTAGCATGTAGGTAGGTTGAACTGCGTTTAGTTATAGTAATCAGCGGCTGGCCCAGGCTTGGGGAGAGAGTTAAATGTTACAAGCTCAGTTCCCAGGCCTTTGGTCCTAGCCAGCCCGCCTGTGCTGTAAAAAGGGGGATGGCTGAGGTCCAAGGGTTTGCAGGTACTGGCGGGGTTCCAGATTACCTGTGAGTAGAATAATTTTGCGCTGCTGAAGATACTAAGATACTGGGTTTTTTGGAAGACATCCATCCATGGACAATGCTGTAATGTACTCTCACCTAACAGAGGTATGCCTGGGCCACCACTTTACTCTAGTTAGAATTAGGGGAAAGACATTGTTCATTTTAAACTGTTCTGCACGTTTCATTAGCAAAAGATACATTTACCATTATGAGCCTGGCCTGAAGTTATTGAAAGAAGTGCATTTGGCATTTTAAAAGAACTTGGGTCTATAAAGCACTATGGGATATGAAGTAACACTACTACAAAGGAGATTAGTTGCTATAAGTAACCACTTGAAGAAATAAGCTACAAGAAACCAGTCGTTAAGCATGGTACCCGGTTCTTCCAGTAGTGAGGGGGTTGTTTTCTTGCTTACTCTCTAGTGGTTGGTATCCAATAGCACCCAGATTATAACCCATGTTACGGAGATCTATGGCCTGGTCACGAGGTACAGGAAGGAAAGAGTTAATGAACACACATGAGGTCCATGTTAGGTGGTTGGCGGGACCCCATTCTGTTACTGGGAGTAAGGTAACAGAGGTACGCTGGACTGGTGGAGTGAGTGCAGGCTCAGCATGTCTCTCCTAATCCAACATACACTATATTGTCAAACGTATTGGGACGCCTGCCTTTACACGCACATGAACTTTTAGGGCATCCTAGTCTTAGTCCGTAGGGTTCAATATTGAGTTGGCCCACCCTTGGCAGCTATAACAGCTTCAACTCTTCTGGGGAGGTTTTCCACAAGGTTTAGGAATGTGTCTATTGGAATGTTTGACCATTCCTAATGTGGACAAGAAGGCCTGGCTCACAGTCTCTGCTCTAATTCATCCCAAAGGTGTTCTATCAGGTTGAGGTCAGGACTCTGTGCAGGCCAGTCAAGTTGCTCCAGCCCCCAAACTTGCTCATTCATGTCTTTATGGACCTTGCGTTGTGCACTGGTCCAAATCATTTAGTGGAGGGGGAATTATGGTGTGGGGTTGTTTCTCATGGGTTGGGCTTGGCCCCAAAGATCTGTGGAAGGGAGCTCTTAAGGCATCAGCATACTAAGACATTTTGGACTATTTCATGCTCCCAACTTTGTGGGAACAGTTTGGGGATGGCCCCTTCCTGTTCCAACACGATCTGCACACCAGTGCACAAAGCAAGGTCCATAAAGACATGGATGAGCGAGTTTGGGGTAGAGGAACTTGACTGGCCCGCACAGTTGATCCTAACCAGGTAGAACACCTTTGGGATGAAAGCTACATGTGGCTACAGGGTGGGGAATTCCCTGAGCATGGCTGATTGGGTGCTGATTGGGTGCTGAGGGACAGTGACAACTTGCGCCTGGGTTTGGTCTAAACCTATGTTAGGACCAAACCTACGCTCATCCTTACTCTATAATAGTTTGAAGCAACATTTTGATTGTATATAGTATTTTTATTGGTATCATATTGATATCATTGCAGGTAAATAATCCCCTTAATGCTTTTCATTGATATTACCCATTGGAACATGGCTATGCATGTCCATCTCACCAATATCATCTGTGAGTTTACAGCAGATGATTGACATTGCAAGAGGTGTGCTATTTGAGGATGATAGGCATGTAGGCAAATTACTCTGATCAAGAGAGTCCACCCCTAAAATGCATCAACTAGGATGCACCCTATAGACAGCGGCTAATGTTGAGTTGAATGGACCAATAACCGAGGATCTCCTTTGTCCACATGCTTGAGCGGGTCTCTTTCTAGATTGTTTTATGTAATAAGTTGTGTTGCCAATATTATTTGCAAGTACCAAACATTGCTATTTAGTAAAATTGCATTGAAGGTATTTCATGATGCTAGTGCACTTATTATTTTTTCTTTAGTGTTCACTTCTATCACACTATAGTAAATCCAGACCCAAATACTTTAACTGCCTGACACCAGTATTATGGTTATCCTTAAACCAAAGCATGTGCAGAGTTATTTTATTTCAGGTACTTATATAGCGCCGTCAATTTACGCAGCGCTTTACATATACATTGTACATCTACATCAGTTATTTGCCATTGCTGACATTCTTCTAACTAATCTCTGGGCTAATTCTCCACCTCCCTCTCCACACAAAGCTTTACCTGCCAAACTGCTCTAGCTAATTCCACAAATAGATATTGAAAAAAAAAATTTAATTGCCCAAATGCTTACCTGAATCTGCAGTCACATGACATGCTGGGTCCTGGGTCTTCTTTCTTTCACAATGAAGAATAGAAGGGTCCTTCTTTGAGTGGTCACAACCCAACCTGGTGACATAGAAAATTAATTTTGAATGCCCATCTGCAGGGTCCTTACGGGCTCTTGAAGACTCCAGTGGCAGTATAATAAGATCAGGACGACGGGCTGTAATAAGACCAGTCGGTGGCAGGCTCAGACAGCAGCAGGTCCAGATATAAATAAAAATAAACAGGTGCCGCGCTCAGGATATATTTAAATATAAAGGTGGCTGCCTCCCCTTAAAAAAGCTCCCCTGGGAGAGCTCTAGGTATAATAAAAACAATAGAAATGGTGTCAGTGGCGCTACCTATGTCAAAACTCTTATTAAATGGCTAAATGATCACACAATATAAAGAGAGAAGAACCAGGTACACAGTGGTAAGGATTAAACATTAGCACCCTCCATCTAGGGGTAGTAAATGCTATATGGGATCCACCTAGGTGAGGACAGATCCTCTTAATAATGACACAAGGGGGTAAGTCCACAGTGGTGGCCCAATATGCAATCTAATACCACCAATGTTCCAGAGTTACCTTGGGATTCTCCATTGCAGTGGGTTTTGTTGAAGAGGGTGGATTAAAAAAGAAAAAGACAGTGTTCATAAATCTGTAGGATCGGCAATAAAATATGTGCATGTTATATTGAGTCTCAGCTAGGACATTTGTCTTCCTCCCACACAAATCAAGATGTTTCAGGTTAAGGCAGAGACTGAGGTGAACGGTTATAGGAAAGTCACCAGAGGTTACAGACTTCTTCTTGTAAAGATGTTTTAGGTTTTCTCTTTGTTATTCAGAACAGGGCTGGTTAATATCAGGGCATTACCATGCTGTTTTTTCTCGTTAGTTAATTCCTAACGTAAGAAGCTCCTTGTGATCAAGTAAAGTACTATCACAGTGCAATTAGACAAAAGTAGTCCAATAAATACCCTACACAGCTCACCCTGCAGCACGACACGTAATCTCACAGGTCCAGATTGTAGTGGTGGATCACCAGTCTCCACCAATGAAACAGGTGGCCCTAAGGGTCATGTCACACAAGATTTAGGTAAGTTAAAAAGGGTGTTAGAAGGGTTTTTCCAGTGTAATTGGTTGGGATCGGTATAGTTGGAAGGAATTAAGAAGGGGTAATATATATGCCCAGCTATTGGCCCTAAAATGCTAGATGCCTGGCTAGTGGCTATCTTTGGCTTTAATACTTTAAGTCAGTGACCTACAACAAGCGTGCAGCCAGTGTAGTCAAAATACTGATAGGGAAATCAACAACCTCTACATTACTGTTAACAATATTGAAAATGTATTTAAAGAGAAGTGTTACAAGATAAAAGTAGATTTTAGAAAATAGGTAGATTACCATGTGAGTTTGGATTTCAGACATAAAGAAGATAACTGTAAAGACCTAGCATTTTTAAGCTTCAGTTCTAAAGTGTTGCCCCATAGGACCTCCCAAAATTTAAGATTTTAATATTTTCTCTTAAAAGTTTTCACAAGTAACATATACCGTTTATCAATTACAAGGAACATTCATTTCTGTTATTTTGGAACAGCTTATTTGCTTGACCCAGAGCATTGTGGAATGTTAGGAGACTGTCTCTCTACAGACTGCAGAGCAAGACCTTCCAAGGACGTCCTAAGTGCCGGTTCACACAGGGGCGACTTGTCAGGCGACCTAGCTTCCTGACAAGTCGCCTCCCATTCTGTACAATGGAACCGTTCTAATAGGAGGGACGCAACTCGCTCCGACTTAGAAAAAGGTTCCTGTACTACTTTGGGGGCGACTTGAGGCGACTTGCATAGACTTCTATACAGAAGTCGTTTTGCAAGTCGCCGTGGCAGTCGTGTGCAGGTCACCTCGGTGAGGCGACCTGCAAGTCGTGCCGCGTCTAGTGTGAACCGGGGCTAACACACGTTCCTCCTGCCGACATGTGCTGTGATTGGACACAGCACAAGTTTGGCAGCTGATTTCAGCCAATGACTTTGGCTGAAATCAACTGATTGGCTGTGTCCGATCACACACAGTTCTATGTTTAAAAAAAACAGAACTATGTGTACTGTGGAAGAGCAATATGGCTGTTTCTTCTCCCTGAAAAGCAGATCATAAAATAAAAGCAGCAAAAATTACACACATTACACATTGTTAGGCAAACTTTATTGCCCCTAAATGGTAACCCCTTCCCAGCCACTGTCATTAGTACAGTGTCAGTGTACTGTATGATTACCGTATTAGTGTCACTAGTGACAGTGTGAGTTAGTGACCCTCCCAGATGGTTTCTGTTAGTGCCAGATTGCCCACCACTTTATTACAGTCCCACTATAAATCGCTGATCAGCGCCATTACCAGAATAGCATCATAGCTGCATAAATTCCAGTAGTATTCCAGTTTGTAGGCGCTATATCTTTTGCACAAACCAATTAATATACACTTATTGGGGTTTTTTCTTCTTACCAAAGACATGTAGCAGAATACATTTTGGCCTAAATTTATGAAGAAATTCATTTTTTTTATTGGATATGTTGTATAACAGAAAGAAACTAGTTCTTTTTCTAAATTTTCAATCTTTTTTTGTTTATGTAATAAAAAATCAAAAAACCCAGTGTGATCAAATACCACCACAAGAACGCTCTTTTTGTGTGAAAAAATGACATACATTTCATTTGTGTACAGTATCGCATGATTGCGCAATTGCCATTCAAATAACGCAGTGCTGAATAGCAAAAAATGCCCTTATCATGAAGGGGTAAAACATTCCAGAGGTAAAGGAAGAAAGGAAGGGGGGGGAAGGGAAATTTTCCCTGTTTTTTGTTTTTTTTGGTTTTGGGGGGCGGGGGGGGGGGGGGGGGGATAGTGGGAAGCAGATAAAGATGTGTTTATTATTTGTCATAAATAGGAATATGTTATGTTAAGTTTGTTCTTAATGGATATGTCAAATAATAATACAATTTAATAATAAAACCTTCCAGAGGTCAAGTACTTAAACACAATTCAACATATTAACTTTTCTACAGGATGAAATACAGCACAAGCACTTTGGAGTGTAAAGACAGAAGTGCATATAAGACAAATGGATGAAAGTGATTTAATGCTTACAAGTTGGAGAGCTGTTCAATTTCCCAGGGTGCTAAATTCATTATAATGGTCATGAATTCTTCATGAAACACTTTGTAAAGCAGGTGAACCGGCCTTGGAGGCCGAAGGCGTGTGGTTTAGCAGGATCTATAAACTTTTTTTTTATGTCTGGTACATAGCTCAGCACCTCGCTAATAAAAAGTATTTCCACATAATAATCAGGCTTTTTGTCTTTTTAATATAGCACATGCTTAAAGCGATTCTGTGACATATGAACAACATTTGAAGTCCCCCTTGAAGCAATGTACACATTTAATTTTATACTAATGCTGCTCTCCGTAAGTGGCCAGCAGACTTCTATTAAAATTAATGGCTCTGGCCTTGATATTCAAAGTATTCACACATGCATCACAAAACTACTTGTACATCTCTGCCCATGGGCAACCCATCAGAAAACATGGATGATGTTGTGTGCAAAATATTGGCCATAAACCCATGCTCTGTTTCAAATGCCGCTACATGCACTAGGATGACTTAGCAGTAACACCATCCACGGGCAGCTTAAAGTGGTTTGATTTTTTTTTTTTAAATAACAAACATGTTATACTTACCTCCACTGTGCAGTTTGTTTTGCACAGAGTGGCCCCGATCCTGCTGTTCTGCAGTCCCACGGCGGCTGTCTTGGCTCCTCCCCGCTAAAACTAACCCCCTCTGGGAAGCTCTTTCCAGAGGGGGTTAGCTGGCGGGCGCGCTCCCGTGTCATACAGTTGGTGTCCATAGACGCCAAGTTTATGACTCGGTCCCGCCCCCCCCCCAGCGGCCGCGTCATTGGATGTGATTAGCTGGCGGGCGCGCTCCCGTGTCATACAGTTGGTGTCCATAGACGCCAAGTTTATGACTCGGTCCCGCCCCACCCCCCAGCGGCCGCGTCATTGGATGTGATTGACAGCAGAGCGAGCCAATGGCTGCACTGCTATCAATCTATCCAATCAATGGGCAGACTCAGTGGAGAAGAGGATGCCAGGGGATGCGCACAGCAGGTGAACGGTCTCAGGTAAGTAAAACGGGGGTGTTGGGGGGCCCATGACAGCGAGGTGTTTTTTCACCTTAATGCATAGGATGCATTAACACACGAACCTTTACAACCCCTTTAACTCTTCAAAAACACACAGAAGGTAAAGAGTAGTATGAGACAAAAAAATAGTATGAGACAAAAATAGTTTTTTTATATATTTTTGGGGGATATTTATTATAGCAAAAAGTAAAAAATGCTTTTTTTCCAAAATTGTTGCTCTTTTTTGTTTATAGCGCAAAAAATAAAAACCTCAGTGATCGCTGTCATGTCAGTGGTAGCCCCCCCCCCCCACAGTTAGAATCACTCACTAGGACACACTTAACCCCTTGATCCCCCCCTAGTGTTTAACCCCTTCCCTGCCAGTGTCATTTACACAGTAATCAGTGCATTTTTATAACACTGATCGCTGTATAGATGACAATGGTCCCAAAATAGTGTCAAAAGTGTCTGATGTGTCCACCATAATGTCGCAGTCACGATAAAAATCGCAGATCGCCGCCATTACTAAAAAAAAAAAATTAATAGTAAAAATGCCATAAATCTATCCCCTATTTTGTAGACGCTATAACTTTTGCACAACCCAATCAATATACACTTATTGTGATTTTTTTTACCAAAAATATGTAGAAGAATATATATCGGCCTAAACTGAGAAAGAAATTTGTTTTTTTTTTATATTTTTTTGTGGATATTTATTATAGAAAAAAGTAAACAATATTGCTTTTTTTCAAAATTGTCGCTTTTTTTGTTTATAGCGCAAAAAATAAAAACCGCAGAGGTGATCAAATACCACCAAAAGAAAGCTCTATTTGTGGGAAAAAAAGAACATCAATTTTGTTTGGGTGCAATGTCGCACGACCACGCAATTGTCAGTTAAAGCAACACAGTGCCGTATCGCAAAAAGTGCTCTGGTCAGGAAGGGGGTAAATCCTTCCCGGGCTGAAGTGGTTAAAAATGCAAGAGAGAAGCTGAATGGTTGTAATGCACAGCTGCTCCAGTTTTGATAAATTCTCCATATTATGCTGTGCCTGATCTAAATACTTTTTACCAATGAATCCCTTAACCATTTGGATTCCCAAGTTATAAGGGATGCTGCAAAAGAAGGCATTCAACATCATGGGATACAAACATCATGCTCATTGGCACCCCTGTCTGCAGAAGATATCCTTCACAAAGGATGGAATTGCAAAGACAGATTCATATAAAAGTTTGTCAATTGGCCAACCCTTTCCATCAGAGATCCTCTTGAAATTATAAGGCATCCTGGAGGATCTTTAGGAGATTTATGGGTTTTAGAGAATAAAAAGACTGGTGTGACCAGTTCAAGTACCATCATCCAATGGACGACCTCTCTTGTAATAATGCCTTTGTCAGCTGCTGCCCTAATGAATAGCATTTAAAATGTTTCCTCTTGAATTGTCTCTCTTGGCATCATTTTTGTATTATTTTCCATTGTCCAAAACTCTGGGGGGATTTACTAAAACTGGTGCACTCAGAATCTGGTGTAGCTGTGCATGGTAGCCAATCAGCTTCTAACATCAGCTTGTCCAATAAAGCTTTGAGAATAAAACCTGTGAGCTGAATGGTTACTATGCAGAGCTGCACTAGATTTATAGTGATCTCAATCTAATAGGACAATGTTACTACCCTTGTCAGATGTTTTCACCACAACAGAATTGTCATTATGCTACTGTATGTCTGCAATGCTATTCTTTCCCTTTGGACATCTTGTCAGTTTCTTCTTTCTTGCTATTGATTGTTTCAGGTTCTAAACAGATAAATCTAACAAATATTTATAAATTCGACTTTAGGGAGAAGTCTGGGATTGTTTTTAATTTATTGCTAACTCTCCTATCTTTCCCCCTATCACTTGTATGTTCTCTCCAAAATACCTGTAGCGTTATCCAAACATTCCTCAGCATCGCCCTTATTTTCTAGAAGGTCTCCCAAGCATTTCAACACTCTATAATCTGTTCGCAATAAATCTGCCCCTTCTTGGATAAGGCAATCCCAAAAACAATTTTGTTTTCTATTATAAAAAATTTTAACAGCACATTCCACTGCAAAACATCATGTATTGCACAATTTCCGAATGATCGCAATTTGATTTAGGACAAAAGGTTAAGCCTCTCCGTAAAATGGCTCCCATCACAGTACTTAAATTACGAGATATTTATAAATTACCGTATTTATCGGCGTATAACACGCACTTTTTTCCCCTTAAAATCAGGGGAAAATCGTGAGTGCGTGTTATACGCCGATCCCCGCCGATCTCCGCTGATTGTGAGCGGAGCAATCACGCCGAGATACATATAGCCGAGTGTACTCAGCTCTTCTCGTCTCCGCTCACAGTCACGCCCAGTCCCGCCATTGGACCTGTGTTATGTCCATCATAGGGCGGGACTGGGCGTGACTGTGAGCGGAGCCGAGAAGAGCCGAGTACACTCGGTTATGTGTATCTTGGCTCTGCCCAGTCCCTGCGATATCGGCGGCGCTCGCTCTGCTCCGCCGAGTCCCTGCGATTTTGGCGGCGCCATATTTAAATCTGGACAAGGCTACAATGGACACTGGGGGCAAGGCTGCACTGACAAGGCTGCAATGGACACTGGGGCAAGGCTGCACTGGGGCAAGGCTGCAATGAACACTGGGGAAGGCTGCACTGACAAGGCTGCAATGACAAGGCTGCAATGGACACTGGGGAAGGCTGCACTGACAAGACTGCAATGACAAGGCTGCAATGGACACTGGGGCAAGGCTGCAATGAACACTGGGGAAGGCTGCACTGACAAGGCTGCACTGACAAGGCTGCAATGAACACTGGGGAAGGCTGCACTGACAAGGCTGCACTGACAAGGCTGCAATGACAAGGCTGCAATGGACACTGGGGCAAGGCTGCACTGACAAGGCTGCAGATGGACACTGATAAGGCTGCATTGATGAGCATTTAAATGTAAGTTTTTTTTCCTTAAACGTCCCTCCTAAAAGTTTTTTTCCTTAAAATTCCCTCCTAAACTTGGGGTGCGTGTTATACGCCGGCGCCTATTATACGCCGATAAATATGGTACATACTTTATTCTTGTATTCTTGTCTTGTATTTTTGTATATAAATTGCTCCAGACCCAACCACTTGGGTATTGGAGTGTTCATACTTGTCTATACCCACCCTGTGACTCAACCTTGTGCCCCTCCTCTGTCTGTGTTCCCGTACCTAAAAAAACACTCATGTGTCTTGTGTGGTTTGTATAGTGATGTTATGATGACTGTTATCATGTGTATTCCCTGTCAATTTGTTGTGTTCCATCTTTTTTTGTGTTTTTTTTTTTGGGGTGTGGTTTAATCTTGACCCGTGCTCCCCCTTTAGTGCTCTGTATTACGGATTCTGAAAAACTACTCTCATTAGTGCTGTAAATGGATTGACATGCTGTAAATATACATTATTGGCAATTATATTTTGGTGTTTCAGGTCCCTTTTACGGGAATTACTTACAATTTAACCATTTCAGCCCCGGAAGGTTTTACCCCCTTCCTGACCAGAGCACTTTTTAAAATTTGGCACCGCGTTGCTTTAACTGGTAATTGCACGGTCATGCAATGCTGTACCCAAATGAAATTTGCGTCCTCTTTTTCCCACAAATAGATCTTTCTTTTGGCGCTATTTGATCACCTCTGCGGTTTTTATTTTTTGCGCTATACACAAAAAAAGAGCGAAAATTTGGAAAAACAAACAATATTTTTTACTTTTTGCTATAATAAATATCCCCAAAAATGTTTTTAAATAACAAAATTTCTTCCTCTGTTTAGGCCAATATATATTCTTCTACATATTTTTGGTAAAAAAAATCGCAATAAGTGTATATAGATTGGTTTGCGCAAAAGTTATAGCGTCTACAAACTATGGGAAAGATTTATGGCATTTTTATGGCATTTTTATTTTTTTTATTTTTTTTACTAGTAATGGTGGTGATCTGCGATTTTTATCGATATTGAGACATTGCGACGGACAGATCGGACACTTTTGACATATTTTTGGGACCATTGACATTTATACAGTGATCAGTGCTATAAAAATGCACTGATTACTGTGTAAATGACACTGGTAGGGAAGGGGTTGACACTAGGGGGTGATCAAGGGGTTAAATGTGTGTTCCCTCAGTTCTAACTGTATTGGGATAGGACTGAGTAGGAGGGGAGACCTATTGCTGTTCCTACTTACTAGGAACAAAGGACATGTCTCCTCTCCTCTGACAGCACAGGGATTTGTGTGTTTACACACACAAATCCCTGCGCGCGCCCTCTCGTGGTTCTTAAAGGAAACCTGTAAGGGGTTTTGAGCAGGGGAGCCATTCTGCCCCGTAAATACACGTGAGCCAGTCAGGAACCAGTTAAAGCGTAACTTTTTTTTTGTTTTGGATAGAGTGGAGATATATTAGAACACCTTTCAGTTTTTACTGCTGCCTGTGCCCCCTGTTAAGGCGATTCACCCTTTCTATTTATCCTGTTTACCATTATCATTGAAAGTGAAAGTAAAAGAAATTACCCATATTTTGTGTTGTCCCCAGAAAAGTAATAGAGGAGAAATCTTCCAATGGGTATGTGACAGTTCCATAAGGCCATGTCAGAGCCTGAGAGAGGGGCATCTCCCCTGGATGAGATCTGTGGGCACATCACAGCATTGACACAAGCCATCAAGGACCTGCAAGAGGGGTACACTCAACTGTAAAACTGCATCCAGACACTTCCAGCACCTGTGACTTCAGCTACTGGTGTGACTTCCACTACTCCAGTTGTTTCATTGGGAGCCATAGCTGCACCCATAATCCTGGTGCTGCCTCCAGAACCCAGAGTTCCTACGCCTGATAGATTTCCTGGGAATTGTAGCAAATTCCGTGCATTCCATAACGCATGTGAATTATATTTTGCACTACAACTTCGCACCTTCTCCTTAGAGGTAACAAAGGTGGGGCTCGTCATATCATTATATGACAAGCCCCGCCTCCTATCATTATATAGGTTCAAGGCGAACCTCAAACCTGGGCTCACCAGCTGCTGGAAAAGAACAATACCAAGCTGGCTAATTTTTTTGACACTATAGAACAACTCTACGATGATCCTCAGCGAGCCGCATCAGCAGAGGCGGCCCATCACTCCCTTCAGAAAGACCGCAGGGCAGTGGAACATTATGTGACAGAGTTCAGGCGCTGGAATGCTGACACTTGCTGGAACAACACCACCTTGCGTTACTATTTCTGCCTGGGTCTGGCTGAACCCCTAAAAGATGAACTGGCTCGTGTAGGGGTACCCAGCTCACTTGAAGGACGTATTATTCTCTCTACCCAGATTGACCACTGGCTCAGGGAACGAAGGTGGGAAAGCTCCTGCGGTCAATCCTGTCCCATATGGATGCTGCCTAAATCTCCGCCACCAGCAAACATAGCTTCAGCTATTCCTGCCTCATCCACAGCTGAGGAATCTGAGCTAATGCAGTTGAGGCTACTACGCACCTCTCTAGAGCTGCTAGCAGAACAGCCTTTGCCTCCACTGCGTAGAAGTGGGGCACTATGTGTGGAACTGCCCATCTTACCTGTTAATCTGCCACCAGTGCCTTTTAGTTCCACTCATGTTGCTCTCTCCATCTCATCCATCTCGGTTCCAGAAGAACCGTTACAGTCTCCGCTATATTCGATTCAGGCACCTGCAGCTGCTTTATTGATCTGATTTGCGCCTCCCAACACCAAATACCTTTGCAGGCCAAGGCCCAGGCCCAGGGACTTTCTGTATATCTGGCCGATGGTTCCAGCATAACATCTGGAACAGTCACTGAAGTCACTATGCCTTTGCCAGTTTTGACCTCACCCTCTGGTCACAAGGAACTGTTATGTCTGGACGCCATTTCATCCCCTCTGTTTCCAGTAATTTTGGGTATACCCTGGCTACAGGCACATAACCCCAGTATCGACTGGGTGACTGACAAAGTGGACTTTCAATCCTCATACTGTCATGAACACTGCCTCCCAGGACCTTCAGCTCCACCTTTGCCCTTACTATGCATAGACTCTGATGTTAAATTACACCAAGTTGTCCCAGCAGTTTATCATGACTTCTTGGATGCATTTAGCAAATGTGGAGCTGACACACTTCCGCCTCACAGATCCTTTGAGATTCCATTTGGACTAATTTTTCCTTTATCTGAACGTGAACTGGAGACATTAACCGCTTGCCGACCAGCCGCCACCATTATACTGCGACAGGTCGGCACGTTCCCACGAGCCGTTGTAGCTGTACGTCAGCCCTTTAAGCAGGAATAGCAGGCGCACCGTCACACGCATGCACATGCCCACTGCACTGCGGGGGAACTGATGTGCATGGCACGATGACCGTTGGCCATGCGCGATTGCAGGCACGAGAGCCAGAACAGGGACATGTGTGTGTAAACACACAAATCCCTGTTCTGTGAGGTGAGGAGAGACAGATTGTGTGTTCCTACTAGCTAGGAACAACGATCTGTCATCTCCTCTAGTCAGTTCCTTCCCCATACAGATAAAACATACACGAGGGAACACAGTTAACCCCTTGATCGCCTCCCAGTCTTAACCCCTTCCCTGCCAGTGACATTTACACAGTAATCAGTGCATTTTTATAACACTGATCGCTGTATAATTGTCAATGGTCCCAAAAATGTATCAAAAGTGTCCGATCTGTCCGCCATAATTTCGTTGTCCGGATATAAATCACAGATCGCCGCCATTACTAGTAAAAAAATTATAATAAAAATGCCATAAATCTTTCCCATAGTTTATAGACACTATAACTTTTGCGCAAACCAATCAATATACGCTTATTGCGATTTTTATTACCAAAAATATGTAGAAGAATGCATACCGGCCTAAACTGAGGAAAAAATTTGCTTTTTTTAAAAAAAATTGGGCATATTCATTATAGCAAAAAATACAAAATATTGTGTTTCTTTCAAAATTTACGTTTTCTTTTTGTTTATAGCACAAAAAATAAAAAACACAGAGGTAATCAAATACCACCAAAAGCTCTATTTGTGGGAAAAAAAGTACGTCAATTTTGTTTGGGTTCAGCATTGCGCGACCGCGCAATTGTCAGTTAAAGCGACGCAGTGCCGTATCCAAAAAATGGCCTGGTCCTTAAGCAGGCAAATCTTCCGGGGCTGAAGTGGTTAAAAGAGTACAGATGACAACTTGAGCAAAGGCTTCACCTGTCTCTCTACTTCACCGCTAGGGGCAGGTATCTTTTTTGTGGAAAAGAAAGACCACTCTCTCCGGCCCTGTGTGGATTACCATGAGCTGAATAAAATTACAGTGACGAACCGGTATCCCCTTCCGTTAGTTCCAGAATTGTTCCAGAGACTTAGATCCGCAACAGTATTTACCAAGCTGAATTTACGGGGAGCTTAAAACCTGGTATGCATTTGAGAAGGAGATGAGTGGAAGACAGCCTTTCGCACCAGATTTGGGAACCATGAGTACTAAGTAATGCCCTTCGGGCTATGTAACGCACTGGCAACCTTCCAATACTTTGTTAATGATATTTTCAAGGATTTTCTGGACATTTTAGTTATCATTTATCTTGATGACATTCTGATTTTTTCTGTTTCTCTGGAGCTTCACCGAGGTCATGTCAAGAAGAACCTCGGTCGGCTCAGGGTACATGGACTTTACGTCAAAGCCGAAAAGTGCGAGTTTGAACAGCAAAGCATTCAATTCTTGGGTTTAATCATCTCTACTGAAGGCATCGAAATGGACCCACAGAAAGTTTCTGTCATATTGAAGTGGCTGCACCATCAGACAAGAAAGGAGTCCAGCGCTTTGTTGGATTTGCAAATTTCTATCGGAAATGTATTAAGGGTTTTACTGCCATTATTGCCCCCATCACTCAATTAACCAAGCAGGGCATTCGGTTCTGTTGGTCACCTGAAGCACAACCTGCTTTTGAAACCCTAAAAGGACTCTTTACATCAGCACCCAATCTGAGTCATCCAGATCCAGCGTTATCCTTTGTCTTGGAAGTAGACGCATCTGAAAATTTAGTAGGCTCAGTTCTGTCACAATGCCAGGGCCCAAAGACTCTTTTACACCCAGTGGCGTTTTTTTCACGTAAAATGTCCCCTGCTGAGAGAAACTATGATGTGGGAGATCGTGAACTGCTCGGAATCAAATTTGCTCTTGAAGAATGGAGGTACCTCCTGGAGGGGGCATCGCATCCCATTTTGATTTACACAGGCCACAAGAATCTTGAGTATTTGAAGGCAGCCAGAGGTTTGAAGCCACGTCAAGCCAGGTGGGCACTTTTTTTTTCAAGATTCATGTTTCATATAATCTACAGGCCAGGATCAAAACATTTCAAACCTGATGCTTTGCCCTGAATGTTTGATGACCCCAAGGATCCACCTACCTTGGGTACTATATTATCTGCAGGGAACTTTTTGTTGCTGCAAACAGATCTCCTGTCACAAATCAAGCAGGCTTCATTGGGGTTCCCCCCCCACCTGCAATGACGCTAGCTGCAAAAGAAGGCTTACTGTGGTCTGGGGATAAGATATTTGTACCAGAGAGTGTCCGCGTAGTAGTTCTGGGACTATGCCATGCTCATCCCTTGGCAAGACATTTCGGAGTTCATAAAATCACGGATCTGGTACAGCACCTGTTCTGGTGGCCTAATGTAGACAAGGATTGTAAGGAATATGTGAGTTCTTGCATTTGTATCCATAACAAGAGTAGCAGAAAAAAGATCTGGGGTTTACTTAGGCCCCTTGCAGTCCCTGATAGACCCTGGAAGATGCTATCGATGGATTTTGTTGTGGAACTACCAACATCTGAAGGGTGCTCAGCCATATTTGTCCTGGTGGACCGGTTTTTCTAAGATGGCTCACTTTGTGCCTCTGAAAGGCGTACCCTCTGCAATAGAGATGGCCCAAGTCTTTATAAAGGAAATTGTGAGGCTCCACTGTGTTTCTGGAAACATTGACTCTGTGTCACGTACCTGGTAGGTTTTGAGCCTGAAGTGCAGAGAGAGACCTCCCCTACGGCTCCCAATCACGGCCCCCTGGAATGGAGACAGAGGACACGAGTAAGGAGTGGTATGGGTGCCTGGCAGGATCAACAGTAACCCAGAAGTCCAGAGAGTGTAACGCAGATTGGAGCCAGGAACACAGCAGGTAAGCAGGCAGGATACTGGAACGCTGGACTGGAACCAGGAACAACAGCAGGTAGCAGGCTGGATACTGGAATGGTGGACTGGAACCAGGAACAACAGCAGGTAGCAGACTGGTGACAGGAATCAAGCAGGCCGGTGGTTGATATTAGGCGGACAGTAGAGATACCAGGGATCAGACAGGAGAATGGTCTAAGCAAGCCAGGGGGTCAGATGCAGGCGGATAGCTGGATAGTCCAAACAGGAAGCCGGGTCAGGCAACAGAAGGTTTCAGATCAGATCAGGTTTTTGGCACATGGAGCACTGTAGAGCAGACAGCGGGGACTGAGTATGACAGGCAGGTTTAAATAGCCTGCCTGGCACCAACAGGGATGCGCGTGCATGCGCACGTGCCATTGTGTGCGCGCGTGCGCGGTAGCACCCGCTGCTGCGCGCCAGTGGGCCTGGAACACCAATTACAGGCAGGATCTTCCTGACATTGCCCCTCCCAAGGGGCAGCCTCCGGATGCCCTTTTGGGCAAATTTTTCGGGATGGGATCTCTTAAAAGATTGTAACAGACCTTCAGCATGGATACTATTCTCAGGCTCCCAAGAATTCTCTTGGGTCCAAACCCAATCCATTTTATCAGGAATTGATTCTGATTATCTCTCCTCCTGTGGTCCAAGATAGATTCCACCTCCAATTCCTCCTCGCCATCTACCAAAACTGGATCAGGGGGATCCGTACTTCGACCTGGAAATGGATTGAAAATGGAAGGTTTGAGTAAAGATACATGGAATACTGGGTGGACTTTTAACGAATCAGGGAGTTCTAGTTCATATGCCACCTCATTAATCCTCCGTCTGACAGGAAATCGCCCCAAGAACTTGGGACCCAATTTCTTCGAAGGGCAGGCCAGCCTAAGGTTCACTGTGGATAACCATACCCGGGTGTAAGTAACAGCTCACCTCGCCTTTTCTTATCGAAAGTTTTGTTGTACTCCTGGGTCTTGGTCATGGTTTCCTGCAAAATGTGATTATTGGAGGTAAAGAAATTAAATTTCTCCTGAACTGCGGGTACTGTACATTCAGGGAGGGAATTAGGTAGGAATGAAGGATGGAAGCCATAATTTGCAAAAAATGGAGTCTGTTTGATAGCGGAGTGAATGGAGTTGTTGTAAGCGAATTCAGCCAATGGAAGTACGGAAATCCAGTCATCTTGGGCAAAAGAAGAGAAACAGCGTAAGTATTGTTCAAGAGTTTGGTTTGTTCTCTCTGTTTGCCCATTAGTCTGGGGATGGTAAGCAGAGGGGATTGATAGCTCAATGTTCAGAGTTTTACACAGAGACTTCCAGAATCGGGAGGTAAACTGTACCCCCCGATCTGAAACAATATTGGCCGGCACCCCGTGGAGTCTGATGACTTCTTTGATGAACATTTGTGCTGTTTCTGAAGCTGAGGGGGTACCCTTCATTGGAACAAAATGGGCCATCTTTGACAGCCGGTGTAGCCCCCGCTGGAGGTAGTTCAACAATAAAGTCTATGGATAACATCTTCCATGGCCTGTTTGGGACAGGCAAAGGTTTTAGTAGCCCCCATGCCTTGGTTTTGTAACCCTTGTTCCTAATACAGGTTGTACAGGATTGCACAAATTTTTTGCAATCCTCACGTAACTGAGGCCACCAAAAGGTACGCTGTACCAGATCGGTGGTCTTGGTTATACCGAAATGCCCAGCCAGTGCGTCATCGTGACAAAGTTCCAATATAGGTACTCGTAGGTTTTCGGGTATATAAATCTTATCTTCGTGCCAAAGTAGCCCATCCCTAATCTGAAGTTCTGGCCCAACAGAAGGTCCCAGTCTTGTGGAAGCTTGCTTAATTTGAGAAAGCAGGTTTCCCTGAAGCAGGAGAAAATTCCCAGGGGACAGGATGGTATCCGGAGGGGAAATTTCTTGGGGTTTGTGGAATATCCTGGATAGGGCATCAGGTTTAGTGTTTTTGAAGCCAGGGCGGTAAGTGACATGAAAAGAAAACCTGGATAAGAAGAGGGCCCACCTGGCTTGTCGTGGTTTCAGTCTTTTTGCAGATCTCAAATACTCCAGGTTCTTATGATCTGTAAAAATTAAGACTGGATGAGCGGCTCCTTCCAGAAGGTAGCGCCATTCTTCTAATGCTGATTTAATTGCCAACAACTCTCTGTCTCTGTCACGTACCTTACAGCGGGGCCCGAAATGATGAGGGTGGCCTCTTGCACGGTTCCGGTCCAAGCACCCCTGGTGGTGGGTACAGGGAGTGCAAGGGCAACGTAAGGGTGCAGGTGCCTGCAGGCAGGAGGCTGGAACTTGGAGATATAGGAACCTCTGCTGAGGAGATGTGGAAACTGATCACCAAACTTGTTCAGCAGGAGCCAGATCAGAATCAACTGCAGAATCAGGAACAGGCAGGAGTCGGCAACAGGCTGGCAGCGGGGTATCAAGTCAGAAGGCAAAACCGTAGTCAGGAACAGGCAGGGGTTGGCAACAGACAGGCAGCAGGGTACTGAATCAGGAAGCAGAGCCGTAATCATAAGTTCAAGCCAAGGTCAGTATTGCAGGTAGAGGCAGGTTCAGCAGGCAGGGGGTATCCAAGAGAATGGTCAGAAGATAGCCGGGTTTTCAGGAACAAGGTCAATCAGGCAGAGTAACAGCAGGAACACAGGAACAAGCTGAAGACAATCCAGCACTGATGCTAGGCAGACTCTCTGTTTATATAGGGTGCTGTGTGCCAGGATTCGCGCCAGCGTACGTGCATACGCGCATGTGCATTAGCACCTTAGCACATTGGCACATGCGCATTAGCACATTAGAACCTTGGCACATTGGCACATGTGCGTTAGCACATTAGCGCTTTGGCACTCACGGGCGCGCGTTCGCATAGAGGTGCCATTGTGCATACCCACTCTGGATCTCATTTGTCTCTGGCTATGGTTCCGTGCATGCACATTAGCATTAGCAGAACGAGGATTGGCAGCTGCTGCACGGAGGTGGGTGCTTGCTGTGTGAGTTCTCTGACAGTCTCCTACATCATAATTTCTCTCTGCCGTGGACAACTTGCGAGAGAAGAAGGCCACTGGGTACAGCAGGGCCTTGGTTCCTTCTCTTTGGGACAACACTGCTCCTACAGCAATTTCAGATGCGTCCACTTCAAGTACAAATGGCAGAGAGGAATCTGGATGTTTTAATAGGAAGCAGAAGTAAAGAGGCCCTTGAGGGTCTCAAAAGCCTTTTGGGCTTCAGCAGACCAGTGAAAACATGTTCCCTGTTTAGTTAACTGGGTAATGGGTGTGATAATGGCTGAAAACCCCTTAATAAATTTCTGAGAGAAATTGGCGAATCCAACGAACCGTTGGATTCCCTTTTTGTCTTTTGGGACTGGCCAATCTAATATTGCAGGGAGAGTGTTTCACCGCTCAGGTGGATCCAGACCCAGGTGTAAAGTTAATGTGAAGCCTTCAGAGTTGAAGAGTCCCAGGTGCTGGCTAAATGCTGAATAGAGCAAGGTATTGGATAGAAAGATCTGGATGCCGCACACTGGATAAAGTAGAAAATGAGCTATGAGTAAGCACTCAGTTTCGAGTGTGAAACGCGTCAGTTGATCCTGTACATCCTGCATGATTGTCTTGTACTTTTGATGGTCCTATCTCTACAATAAAGACAAGTTTTCTACTTTATCCAGTGTGCGGCATCCAGATCTTTCTATCCAATACCTCAATCTAATATTGCAGCAATCTTTTGAAGATCCATCTTAATGCCCCTACTGGAGATGATTAACCCCAAGAATGGTATACTTTCCTGTTCAAACTTGCACTTCTCTGCCTTTGCATATAAGCCATGCTGTCGAATCTGAGCCAACACACTTCTGACGTGCCTGCGGTGAGATTCTAGGGAAAAAGAGAAGATTAGTATATCGTCTAAATAGACGATGACAAACAGATCTAGAAAGTCTTGTAAAACATCATTGATGAAATACTGGAATGTAGCAGGGGCATTACACAATCCGAACGGCATCACTAAGTATTCAAAATGCCCACAGAGGGTACGGAAGGCAGTCTTCCACTCGTTTGATACGGACCAAATTGTAGGCTCCGCGGAGGTCAAGCTTAGTGAACACAGTGGCAGTTCCAAGCCTTTGGAACAATTCTGGTACCAGGGGAAGAGGATAGTGATTCTTTACTGTAATTTTATTTAGTTCACGGTAGTCCACGCATGGTCGAAGGGTATGATCCTTCTTCTGTACAAAGAAGATGCCCGCGCCCGCTGGAATCGTGGACGGGCGAATGAAACCTTTCTTTAAGTTTCCATCGATATACTCCTTTAATGCCCCTTGTTCTACCTCTGTTAGGGGGAAAATCCTTCCAAACGGAATCTCTGCTCCAGGGAGCAACTTGATAGGACAGTCATAGGCCCGGTGGGAAGGCAAGGCCTCTGCCCCCTGTTTACTAAACACATCTAGAAAATCATGGTAAGCTTTGGGAATAGACTGATGTAGGCTGGAATCTGTATCCAGGCATAGCAAGGTAGTGGCCCTATGAGCGTCTTGAGATCCGTAGAACTGCTGACAATAGGAAGAAGAAAAGGTAACCTCTCCTGTGGACCAGTTGATGTCAGGATTGTGCGCTTGCAACCAAGGCATGCCGAGGATTATGGGGAACAAGGGTGAAGCATTGAAGTCCAGGCGTAGCAATTCTTGATGAGAGTTAAATATGATAACAGGTATTGGTGCAGTCTCTTGAGTGACAGGTCTAGATTTGATGGCGGTTCCATCAGCCAGATGGATGCAGAGTCCATGGGCCTTTGACAACAGGGGAATCTGGTGTTTTACAGCAAAAGAGGAATCGATGAAACAGCTGCAAGCTCCGGAGTCAATAATGGCGGTTATTTGCAGAGTCTTTCCTGGGAGCTGTAATGAGAGAGCAAGGTGAGAAGTGCTCTTGGCCAGAGGAACAACATAGTCAGTAGACAGGGAGAGTCACTTACGGAGCTTAAGTGGGCAGTTCCTGACGTAGTGTCCAGGTTGCCCGCAGTACAGGCACAGATTATTCATCCAACGACGTTGACGCTCCTCTTGGGTGAGAGAAGGCCGAAGGACCCCCAACTGCATAGGTTCAGGTGGGTTAAACGTGGAGGTAGGTGTCACGTACCTGGTGGTGGAGCCCAGAATGCAAGGAGTAGCCTCTCGTGTGCCTCTGGTTCGAGAGCCCCTGATAGAGAAGACAGGGACTCAAGAGCGCAGGGGGCCACAAGTGCTTGGTAAGTGGCAGGTGTAGAGTTGATCCGGACCTCTGGTGCAGCAGCAGGAGGACTGACAGGAACACTGGATCCACTGGCAGGAACTCAGGAACAACAGGCAACAGGGAGGTGTTCTGTAGTACAACTGAAGCACTGGAACAACTGGTAGATGAACCGGAACTCTTGGCAGGAACCCTGGAACTGTTGACTGAATAGAGAAGCACTGCAGCTAGCAGAAACCCACGAACAAGCAGGCAGCAGGGAGGTGTTCTGTAGTACCACTGGAAGCACTAGCAAAGTCAGACAGGCCGGGTCAAACACAGGCAAGCAGAGCAGGTACAAAACAGAATCAGGAGAGTAGTCAGGGCACGGACCGGGTCGGCAACAGAGAGGCAGGTAATAACTGAAGGATGAGGCAGGAGAATCGTCAGACAAGCCGAGGTCGGGGACTGGCAGCAAACAGGAGAAGTCAGGAACAAGCCGGGTAACAGGAATTAGGTAAACAGGTATACTGGAAGCTTAGGGTCACAGGGAACGCTGTAGACCGGACAGCAAGGAAGCATGCTGACAGGCACCTTTAAATAGGCCTAATGGCGCCAAAAGCTGTCACACTGCACGTCTGCGCGCCGCCGCGTGCACACGTGCACGCCCCTGAGTACCGATCGTATGTGCCCGTTCGTCTCATCGTGTACCCGCGTACACCCGCTCGTATTAGCGCGCACCCGCATGCGTCCGTTCGCGTCAACGTGCCTCCGAACGCGTCCTCCGGCTCTACTGACAGTAGTTCTGTTAACCGATCTTCCGCCGACGGCTGAACTAACAGGACGTCTTTCATGACATTGCCCCCCCCCAAGGGGCAGCCTCCGGATGCCCAACTGTGCCATCTTACTTGGATGAGATCTTTTAAAAGCAAGAATCAACCACATAGCATGGATGTTGGACTCCGGCTCCCAGGAGTTTTCCTCAGGCCCATACCCTTTCCATTTTACCAAGAACTGGACTTGATTACGTCTCTTCCTACAATCCAGAATGGACTCAACCTCATATTCGGTTTCTCCGTCAATGATCACGGGTTCAGGGGGATCGACCCTCCGGTTGACAAAAGGATCAGGAACTGCAGGTTTGAGTAGGGCAACATGAAAGACCAGGTGAATCCGGAATGATTCTGGTAGCTTTAGTTCGTAGGCCACATTATTAATTTTTCTTGTCACTGGAAAAGGACCCACGAACTTGGGACCTAATTTTTTGGAAGGACAAGCCAATCTTAGATTCAAAGTGGATAGCCAAACCAAATCTCCAGGTTTAAGATCAAGCTCCCCCCTTCTCTTCTTGTCAAACACCTCTTTGTTGTAGTTCTGGGTCCTTGCCATAGTCTCTTGCAGAAGCTTATTATTTGATTTGAAGAAGTTTAGGTTTTCTTGAACAGCTGGTACTGGACACTCCGGAATGTTAGTGGACAAGAACAGAGGATAGAACCCATAATTTGCAAAAAATGGTGTTTGTTTTGTAGCGGAATGAACAGAGTTGTTGTATGCAAATTCGGCAAGGGGAAGAAGCGGAGCCCAATCATCCTGGGAGAACGAGGAAAAGCAGCGCAGATACTGCTCCAGCGTCTGCTTCGTTCTCTCCGTCTGGCCATTTGTTTGGAGGTGATAGGCAGAAGAGAAGGCAAGATCAATTTTCAGGGATTCACAAAGAGCTCTCCAAAACCTAGAGGTGAATTGTACCCCCCGATCAGAAGAAATATTGGCAGGGATGCCATGAAGCCTCACCACCTCCTTAATAAATGTCCTGGCAGTTTCAGCAGCAGTAGGGGTACCTTTCATTGGTAGGAAATGTGCCATCTTGGATAATCTATCCACTATTACGAAGATCGTAGTGTAGCTTTCAGAGGGTGGCAACTCGACAATAAAATCCATGGAGATCATCCTCCATGGCTTCTCTGGGACAGATAGTGGTTTTAACAGGCCCCATGCTTTAGACTTGCTACCTTTATTTTGGATACAGGTGACACATGCTTCCACGTAGTCCTTGCAGTCCTTTCTTAATGATGGCCACCAGAACGTGCGCTGAAGAAGTTCAGATGTCTTATGTACTCCGAAATGGCCGGCTAACATATGGTCATGGCAAGAACTAAGAGCTGCCATTCGCACCTCCTGAGGTACGAAGATCCTATCCTTAAACCACAGAAGATCATCTCTGGCCTGTAGGGTTGTATCAGGTGGAGTGGAAACGTTCCTGGAGGCTTGCTTGATCTGTGACAGTAGATCCCCTTGGAGTAACAGAAAGTTCCCTGAGGACAAGATGGTATCTGGCGGAGAAGGTGCTTCCGAATCACTGTGCATCCGTGACAGAGTGTCAGGCTTGATATTTTTTGACCCGGGACGGTAGGTAATATGGAAAGAAAATCTAGTAAAGAACAGTGCCCATCTGGCCTGTCGTGGTTTCAACCTCTTGGCAGTCTTTAAATATTCTAGATTCTTGTGATCTGTATAAACAAGAATCGGGTGGGCTGCTCCCTCTAACAGGTATCGCCATTCCTCCAGCGCAGCTTTGATCGCTAACAATTCTCGATCACCCACATCATAGTTCTTTTCTGCTTCCGATAATTTACGGAAAAAAAAAAGCGACTGGGTGCAGAAGAGCCCTAGGCCCCTGTCTTTGGGAGAGTACTGCACCGACCGCTATCTCCGATGCGTCCACCTCCAGGATGTAGGGTAACGTGGAATCAGGATGTTTTAAAACTGAGGCTGAGACAAACAGATCCTTCAGTGTAGCAAAGGCCATCTGAGCTTCCGTAGACCAGTGGAACTTGAGGCCCTGTTGGGTTAATTTTGTAATGGGAGAAATGATGGTGGAGAATCCCTTGATGAATTTTCTATAAAAATTCGCAAATCCCACGAAACGTTGAATCCCTTTTTTGTCAGTAGGAGCGGGCCAGTCCTGAATGGCGGAGACCTTCTGAGGGTCCATTTTGATGCCTTCCACAGAGATAATAAGACCAAGGAACTGAATACTCTCCTGCTCGAAGACACATTTCTCAGGCTTGGCGTAAAGGCCGTGCAGGCGAAGTCGGGTCAAAACGTTTCTGACATGTTCACGGTGTTCAACTAGGGAAGAGGAGAAGATTAGAATGTCATCTAGATAAATAACAACAAACAGGTCAAGATAGTCTCTGAAAATGTTATTTACAAAATGCTGAAATGTAGCAGGAGCATTACAAAGTCCGAAAGGCATGACTAAATATTCGAAGTGCCCAAACCGGGTACGGAAAGTCTTCCATTCGTCTCCCTTACGAATGCGGACAAGGTTGTAGGCACCCCGAAGATCTAATTTAGAAAACACTACTGCAGACCCCAGCCTCTGAAAAAGTTCTGGCACTAATGGTAAGGGATAACGGTTCTTGATCGTGATTTTATTGAGTGCCCGATAATCCACACAAGGGCGCAATGAATGGTCTTTCTTTTCCACAAAAAAGATTCCTGCTCCTGCCGGGGACGTGGAGGGTTGGATGAAGCCTTTCTTTAGATTGTCGTCAATGTAAGTTTTTAATACTCCTAGTTCTAACTCTGACAAAGGAAATATTCTCCCAAAAGGAATCTCTGCCCCTGGGAGAAGCTCAATCAGACAGTCATATGGCCGGTGGGGAGGAAGGGTTTCGGCCCCTTTTTGACTGAAAACGTCCAGAAAGCTATGGTAGACTTCGGGTACAATTTGACGGGTCTCGGCATCAGTTTCCATGCACAACAGGGCAGAGGGAGCTTCTGGAGTAACTTCTGGTAGACAGTGTTGGTGGCAATAAGAGGAGGGAAACTCAATTTTCCCTGAGGCCCAGTCAACTTGTGGGTTATGGGCCTTGAGCCATGGCATGCCCAATATGATGGGGAATAAAGGAGATTCAATGACATCCAGACAAAGTAGCTCTTGATGAGTGCCAGCAATGGTGGTGAGCATGGGTACTGTTTCCTGGGTTACTGGTCCTGATCTGAGGGTAGAACCATCGGCCAGATATACTGAAAGTCCTTTCGCCTTGGGCCGGATGGGAATGTGATGTCTGGAAGCGAAGGACAAGTCTATAAAGCCACTGCAGGCCCCGGAATCAATGATAGCGCTGGTTGGTATATTCCCTCCTGGGAGCTGTAATAGAAGCGGAACAGCCAGGTGAGACATATTATTCAGTGCAGCAGGGGTAAGAGCAGGAGAGACAGAGAGGCACTTACGAAGCTTGGCCAGGCATGTTCGTCCAAAGTGTCTGGGTTCCCCGCAATATAGGCACAGGTTACCAGCCCGACGGCGTTGACGTTCTTCAGGAGTGAGGGATGGCCGTAAGAGTCCCAGCTGCATTGGTTCCGGTGTATCTGAGGTCATGGTAGTAGAAGCTGGAGTTGCAGTGTGGGGAGAACTAGGCACCCGGGGCAGCATCCAGACAGGACAAGCAGGACCAGAAGATCGCTCCGTACGTCGTTCTCTCAAGCGTCTGTCTATTTGGATGGAAAGGTCTATGAGGTCCTCTAAAGTCTCAGGAATGCCCACTCGGGCTAGTTCATCCTTCAAGGTTTCTGAAAGGCCCATTCGGAACTGATACCATAGGGCGGCGTTGTTCCAGTTTGTGTCGGAACTCCAGCGTCTGAATTCTGACACATAGTCCTCAACAGGTCTGCGGCCTTGCTGTAGGGTGTGCAAGGCTGCCTCTGCTGTGGCGGTCAGCTGTGGGTCTTCATATAGTGATGACATAGCCTGAAAGAAGGTATCCAGGGTATCAAGTGAGGTATCTTTCTTTTCTAATAAGCGATGGGCCCAGGACTGGGGCTCGCCGGTCAGCAACGAGATCACGAACCCCACCTTGGTGGCTTCCAGGGAGAAAGTCCTTGGTTGAAGGGCAAAAAAGAGCTCACACGAGTTGCGGAAGGACCTGAATTTGCTCCGGTTACCCGAAAATCTTTCAGGTGTGGGGACCCTGGGTTCAGGCGGCAACATGACCACTGATGGTGAAGCAGAAGTCCCGGATACTGGAGGTGTAGAAGCTGCTAGGGCCTGGACTCGGCCTTCCAGCTGGGTGTAGCCTTCTTGTAGGCTTTTTACTGCCTGGGTAAGTCCAGCAAGATGGCGGCAGAGTTCATCCATGGGAGAGGCTCCCTGCGTGGGCTCAGACATGGCTGTCCGGTACTGTCACGTACCTGGTGGTGGAGCCCAGAATGCAAGGAGTAGCCTCTCGTGTGCCTCTGGTTCGAGAGCCCCTGATAGAGAAGACAGGGACTCAAGAGCGCAGGGGGCCACAAGTGCTTGGTAAGTGGCAGGTGTAGAGTTGATCCAGACCTCTGGTGCAGCAGCAGGAGGACTGACAGGAACACTGGATCCACTGGCAGGAACTCAGGAACAACAGGCAACAGGGAGGTGTTCTGTAGTACAACTGAAGCACTGGAACAACTGGTAGATGAACCGGAACTCTTGGCAGGAACCCTGGAACTGTTGACTGAATAGAGAAGCACTGCAGCTAGCAGAAACCCACGAACAAGCAGGCAGCAGGGAGGTGTTCTGTAGTACCACTGGAAGCACTAGCAAAGTCAGACAGGCCGGGTCAAACACAGGCAAGCAGAGCAGGTACAAAACGGAATCAGGAGAGTAGTCAGGGCACGGACAATAACTCAAGGCACTCTGCTACAAAACAATCTCCTTTCTTTGCTAACTATGGGTTTCACCCTTTATTTCTGTCCAATGATGTTCCTGACTCTTCAATTCCAGCTGTACAAAACACCCTTGAATTCCTCTAACACAACAACAGAATCTTGCAGGGGACAGTCTCTAAGGCACAGGAGGACAACAAGAGACTCTTTGATAGGAAGAAAAGGGGAGACTTGATTCTGAAACCAGGTAAGCAAGTCTGCTTATCGACAACCAATTTAAAGTTGGCATGTCCTATGAAGAACCTTGGTCCCAAATTTGTGGGGCCTTTATATTGCCAGACTCGCTGAAAATTCATCCTGTGTTCCATGTGTCCCTGCTGAAACCCACGGTTTCTAATTCTTTTATAGAATGGAACTCAGGTCCTACTGAACCAGTGGTCATTAATGGCAAAGAAGAATATGAGGTAGAGACCATTTTACATTATAGGAAATGAAGGAATCAGCTCCAATATCTGATCAAATGGAAGGGTTACGGACCTGAGGAAAACTCGTGGGAACCAGAATCGAATGTTCACACCCAGGAACTAATTCAGGCTTTCTGCTGCAGGTACCCTGAGAAATGTACCCAGCTGGGCATCCGTAGGCTGCCCGTAAGGGGGGGGGCAGTGTCAGGAAAGGAGAAATATGCCTAGGCATATAGTTATGGGCAGAAGGAGAATTCCTGTTAGCCAAATCCATAGACGGAGAAATCCTAATAGCCAAACCATGGACAGAGAATCTCCGTTAGCCGTATGCACATGCATGCGCAAACGTGAGTGCGTGCTTGCCACTAGAGTGGCGCCAAATGGACTATATAAACACCTCTGCTACATTAGGACTTTGCCTTATGGTCTACAGCGTTCTGCTACCTGCTACCTATTCCTTGTGTTTGATCTCCTGTCGCCGTTCTGATCCGTCTGACTACGCTTATACTGTACCTAAAATGACCCCTGGCTTGCTCTTTGACCACGTTTCTACTTTACCCCTCTGTCTGCCTGTTTGCCGCTGCCAACTCCAGCCTGAATCTGACTACTTTTCTGCCTACTGCTCTAATTCTGACGTGCCTGCAAGTGACCGACCCGGCTTGCCTGACCCTGCTCTGTGTCCAGCCATCCTTATATCTGCTGCCTGCTACCTGTCAGCCTGTCAAATACCTGCTGTCTGCTACCTACCAGTCTACCAAGCACCTGCTGCCTGTGACCTGCCAGCCTGCCAAGTACCTGCTGCCTGCTAAGTACCTATCAGGAAAGAGGCAAGTACCAGTCTTGCCAATATCGCTGCCTTCCTTCACACATGCGCGGCACTCCAGCGCATCCCTGGGCACAATACAGTGAAACGGCTAATGCGCGTGCGCAATTCGGCTAAACGGCTAATGTTTGTGTGCAATTCAGCAAAATGGCTAATGCGTGTGCGCAATTCAGCGCAATGGCGTACGCACGTACGCAATAGCGCGCACAACATGAGCCTCCCACTGGCCTATAAAAGCCACTCTGTGCCATGACCAGATTGCTGGTTTGTCTTTCAGCTCCCCGTGTGTTTCCTGCTTTGTATCCTGATTCTTGATTACATGTTGTGACCCAGATTGACCTTGACCTGCTCTGATCTCTACCTGCATCTGATCCTTGGCTTGCCTCACCGACTTCTCCACTTGCTTACTGTGTTTGACCCTCGGCCTATCTACGGATATTGCTTCATGTCTCCAGTGATTGACCCTCAGCCTGCTCCTGGACTTTGCTATTGTCTTCAGTGCTCGACCCCTGGCTTGCTCACAGACTTTGCTTCCAGTCACCTGTGTTTGACCCTCGCCCTGCCTACAGACTTTTGCTATCAATCTTCAGTACTAGTCATCAGCCTGCTGACAGACCTGCTAACAGTCCTTGCACTAGACTGTTTTTGCCTATCTAGAGACTCTTACTAGTCAACGGTGTTTGACGCCCGGCCTGTTGTTGGATCAGCTGTTCATCCTCCTTCCCGGAGTGGACTGCACTTAGTCGCAAGAGGTTACCACTCTCAGCATCTCGGCCTCGGTGAGTACCCTTATCTGACAATACCTGCTGCCCTGCGTCACGATCCAGCCTGCATCAATGTGCACACAGACCTCTCATCTACAGCCTTCACCATCTGAACTGCTAGGCACTAGTGCCACTCCAGGCTTTTGTGCCTTCTGTTTACTTTATCAGGGTGCCAGGCTGAAGGTGTAAGAGATCGCCTTCTTCTCCATGTCAGGCTCCATCTCCACGTACATGACAGGTACACCAGTTCTGGTGACCTGGGGGTCACCAAGAGATTCCCTTGATTTACAAGGATTTCCTCTCACTTCCTGTTTGGCTATGGGACTAGAAGTGAAGGGAAATTTCCCCAATGAGACACAGATGGCAAATAAAATTCTAACAGGGGTTATAACCCTCCCTTACTCTATCCAAAATTAAAAAGTTCCACTTTAAGCTGCTCAGTACAGAAACTTCCATCTTTACCATGTAGTGGAGAACAGTGGTGTATAGTGTTTTAACACAATTACTGTAAAGGGTACAGTTGTAAGGAAAAGAGTTGTATAATAAAATAGTTTTAAAATGTGAAGGAACAATGGCTCACATACAGAATTAAAAAAAAAAAAAAACTAGCTGTTACCCATAGAAATATTTTTCCCCAAGCAGCCTAATCATAACTAAAGCAGGTGGAGCAAGGGTAGATTCATTATGCCATCCATTCCAGATTTTCTCACATTTTTGGGAGCAATCACTACGCTTGTATATCTATCCAGATGCTTTTGTGGAGGTTCAGGAGACAGCCAATACTGTGCTGTTGTTTTCCTGGCCAGCTGTGTGAGTCTCAGGGAGGGAGATATTGACATCTAAGGAACTTTTTGCAGTTCTTGAAACCACTGCTCATCCATTAGCAGTTCCAAATCTTGCACCCATTTTTCCTTACTCGATGAAGGTACAAAGTTGTTGGCAAGCAAAGCTGTATGGAGTTTGGATATACAGGTGCCTCTCATAAAATTAGAATAGCATCAAAAAGTTAATTTATTTCAGTAATTCAATTCAATAAATTCAACTCATATATTATATAGATTCATTACACACAATGTGATATATTTCAAGCATTTCTTTCTTTTAATTTTGATGATTATGGCTTACAGCTAGTGAAAACACAAAATTCATTATCTCAGAAAATTAGAATATTACATAATAATACAATAAAAAAAAGGATTTTTAATCCAGAAATGTTGGCTTACTGAAAAGTATGTCTGTTATGGAATCTGGACAGCCTAACTGGGTATCTCTGCCAAGAATTTGCTTCCCAAAGCTCTGGAACACTAGACCAACCAACCCTGGTGCTTGTACCAGATAAGACCAGAACTGTGTGGACTGCAAAAGAGGAAACCCAGACGTTTATAAGTGAAATATAAATGATTTAAGTAAGTAAGTGAATAATATAAGTACAACCACCTCCAATATGACACAGTGCAATAACCAACCAACAGACAGAGACCCACAAATAACAACGGATAGATAAGTACAATAAATGGGAAATGCCAGGATCATAAACAATAGCTAGGCCAGGGTCATACACAGTGGATCAGCAGATGGACAGGTGATGTTCCAGAAACATAAACATAAGCCAGGCCAAGGTCATACACAGGGAGATCAGCAGGGGTAAGGAACACAGGACAGGGAGAGGATGGATGGAACAGACTGCAGGGCAGGGATACAAGGTAACAGGTGGGACAGGATAGGGATCAGGACAGGGAGACAGGATCAGATACACGGGTCACAGGCTCAGGGCACAGGAACAGGTTCAGAATCAGGATCAGATCACAAGCTAGCAGGTCAGGGCGCAAGGACGAAACAAAGGCAAACATGTGAGTGCTTGCCGGGTATTTATAGGCCTGTGATTGGCCTCAAGTGACACCTGATTGTAGGAGGTGCTGTCTGCTCCACACTGCCAGGATCCATCTGCTGATGGACGTCAGTACTGCGGCCCAAAGATGACATAACATCAGCAGGGAAAAGCTCTCCTGACAGTTCCAAACTACCAGGAGACACCTGCTGGTGGACCTCAGTACTGCATGCCAAATGACAGATATTACCAGCGGATGGAACATTTCCTAATAGTACCCCCCCAAAGGAGCGGCGCTCCAACTGGTTGTAATTGTCCATAGTCTAAGGCATCAAACAGAACAACGGATGGGGGCACATCAGGCTGAGCAACAGGCACTTCAGGCTGGGCATCAGGCACTTCAGGGCAGACAGTGGGCACATCAGGGCAGACAGCGGGCTCCGGGTCATCGAGTTGGTGAGCAGGCTCCAGGTCGCTGGGCGGCAGGCTTCGGGTCATCGAGCTGGGCGGCAGGCTTCGGGTCATCGAGCTGGGCAGCAGGCTTCGGGTCATCGAGCTGGGTGGCAGGCTCCGGGTCATCGAGCTGGGTGGCAGGCTCCGGGTCATCGAGCTGGGTGGCAGACACTAGATTGTCAGGCCGAGCAGTGAGCACCGTAACGGCAGGCTGGGTAACAGGCACCGGCTCAGCATGGGCTGGGTAACGAGCCCCAGATCAGCAAGCCGGATGACGGACACTGGCATGACAGGCTGAGATACGGGCACCAAAACTTCAAGCTGAGACCGGGACACCGGATCTTCAGGCTGGAACATCAGGACTTCAGACTGGGACATCGGGACTTCAGACTGGGACACCGGGACTTCAGACTGGGACACCGGGACTTCAGACTGGGACTCGTGTCAGGATACTGGCAGGATCGTGTGGGATGGAAAGAACTTCCATTTCTTCTTTGGCTTGACTGCTGGAGATCTGTAGGTGACTGCAGGACTGTAGGTAGGAGGGGAGGCGTACTGATGAGAAAGGCTGGGGTATGGCAAGGAAGAGGTAGCAGCGACCAGAGGAAGTTCTTGTGAGGAAGTTGTAGGTAGCAGAGAAGAAGCAGGCGGGTTAAAGGCAGGGTAAGTGCAGCGGGTAGAGACAGGGTATTGATATTTGGTGGGAAGCAGGGTATATTGGGCTGAAACAGAGGTTGCCATGGGTGAGGGGGAAAAAAACTCTTGGGCAGGCAGGTGTCTGGCAGCAGAGATGGTTTGTTGTGGGCTAGCTGGGGCTGATTGCAAAATACCGGACCATGCTACAAATAGTGGTTGTACAAACTGCAGGTTACATACTGCCTGTCTAACAAGAGATTGTACATAAACAACATTCTTTTATCATCTGTTGGGAACAGGCTGTGTAATGTTCAAAAAATTAAGGGGAGTCATCTTCCAGAAACCATACCAGTGATGTGACCTGATTGATACTGAAAGGGGGAGAATAATCATCCTGGCCCACTGGGATGCAGGGCAAAGCCAGCTCTGTGCAGATTTTAATTAAAGGCTGAACATCCCCAAACAGCATACAGCCCTGATCAACCCAGGAGTGAGCAAAACGAATGATCTCTAGCAGATGATCACTGGTCCACTCCCTCAGTGTCTGCAGGAGATATTCACTACTCTCTAAAGCCAGCAGAGCATAATAACGAATCGCATCAGAATGCAGCAAGCAACCTGAATCAAGATGGATCCTCTGTGTAGGAACTTCTGGTCAGGGATGGCCTTGGTTTACTGTCATGTACCAGATAAGACCAGAACTGGACTGCAACAGAGGAAACCCAGACGCGTATAAGTGAAATATAAATGATTTATTAAAGTAAGTGAATAATATAAGTACAACCACCTCCAATATGACACAGTACAATAACCAACCAACAGACAGAGACCCACAAATAACAACGGATAGATAAGTACAATATATGGGAAATGCCAGGATCATAAACAATAGCCAGGTCAGAGTCATACACAGCAGATCAGCAGATAGACAGGGGATTTTCCAGAAACATAAACGTAAGCCAGGCCAAGGTCATACACAGGGAGATCAGCAGATGGGGTATGGGACACAGGACAGGGAGAGGATGGATGGAACAGACTGCAGGGCAGGGATGCAAGGTAACAGGTGGGACAGGATAGGGATCAGGACAGGGAGACAGGATCAGATACATGGGTCACAGGTTCATGGCACAAGAACAGGTTCAGAATCAGGATCAGATCACAAGCTAGCAGGTCATGGTGCAAGGATAAAACCAAGGCAAACATGTGAGTGCTTGCCAGGTATTTATAGGCCTGTGATTGGCCTTAAGTGACACCTGATTGTAGGAGGTGCTGCCTGCTCCACACTGCCAGGATCCATCTGCTGGTGGACGCCAGTACTGCGGCCCAAAGATGACATAACATCAGCAGGGAAAAGCTCTCCTGACAGTTCCAAACTACCAGGAGACACCTGCTGGTGGACCTCACTACTGCTCGCCAAATGACAGATATTACCAGAGGATGGAACATTTCCTGACAATCTGGCTATAGTCACCCCAAGAACTAGACAACATCAGTTTTGAAGTAAACCAGAATAATAACTGTTTATTTGAACAAGAATACAAGCTTTTATATACCCCAGCAGGACATTCCCCCCTCAGTCTAGGGAGAGGTCAATGTTAGATGTATTAGCGGATTTAGAAGAACTTGACTAATGAATTGAAGCCAAACTCCAGTTAACAATTTTTAGGCAGTTACAACAAACAGTTTTTATGCCCGTTGCGATAAACGTTTTACATAAATGAATAAAAGCTGACCATTGTAAGCACCGCATCAGTGGTAAATGGTTTATCTCAGTCTTCTTCCTGACACTTTTGTAGGACAGCTTGGTTAGGTAAAGGAAGCTGAAAAATAACAGTTACATGCCAAATCGCCAGGTAAAATTAAGGGAAAAAGTCCTAAAAACAGGAAATGAATACAGCCACCACGTCTAAAGATGAATAAACTGCAATGTAATACCATTTTGTTTTTGGGCTTAATACCACTCAAGTTCTACCTAAGGCCCCCTGGAGAGAAGAATGTTTTAAAGCAGCCTTTTGACCTTATAAACTCCACTACCTTTTCATTTCAACTTACCATATATACTCGAGTATAAGTCTAATTTTTCAGCCCTTTTTTTTGGGCTGAAAGTTTCCCTTCGACTTATACTCGAGTCACCGCCGTCTGTCTGCATGATCAGCGTGCCATGCAGGCAGGCGGCGGCCGGCGTGTGATGATAATGCTCGGAGGCTATTCCAGCTTTCAAAAGCCGCGCCTCCTGCTCTTCTGTGATAGGCTGAACAGCTGTCAGTGTACAGCCTATCACGGACATTCTCTCATCCTCGTCCGTGGTATGAGAATGAGAGAATGTCCGTGATAGGCAGTCAGCGGTCAGCCTATCACAGACGAGGAGGAGGCGCGGCTTTTGAACTGTGGAATGGCCGCCGAACAGTATCATCACACGCCGGCCGCCGTCTGAGGATGGAGATCGCCACAGGGAGGAAGGAGATCTCCACAGGGAGGATGGAGATCGCCACAGGGAGGCTACACAGGACACAGGTAGGCTGCACATGCACACAGGACACATGCACACAGGACACAGGGACACAGGAACACAGGACACACATGTACAGGACACACATGTACAGGACACACATGTACAGGACACACATGCACAGGATACAGGTAGGCTGCACAGGACACAGGGAGGCATGCAGCTGCAGATGGGCATTATTGACCCTCTGCATTTCTCACCCTCGTCTTATACTCGGGTCAATAAGTTTTTCCCAGTTTTTTGTGGTAAATTAGGGGCCTCGACTTATACTCGGAACGACTTATACTCGAGTATATACGGTAAGATCCAGCAGCACTTCTGACCCAATTTGTACTTACATAAACATGTTCCAAACTGTGGATCTGTGTAAAATTTAATACCACTTTAAGTTCTTCCACTGGTTGGTAGAGTGGTTTAGAAGCAACCTAGGGAAGATATAAATGAAGCTGCCATCTTGGCCTCTGTTTAAACTACAACTGCCATGATGATGCAAATGTGATCAGTTATGACACAGCCTTTGGATGGTTTGACAGTTTGGGTGAGAGCACAACTGATGGGACAGTTCCATTCGTGACAGAAATGTAACTGTTTTTTGAAACTGTTAAATGGATGGGTTTACTTCCACTTTAAGATCCAGCACCACTCCTGACCCAACTTATATACACAATAAAATTTGTCAAATCCTGCATCTTTGTGGAGGAAGCCATATTAGTAGAACAGGCTTCGTAATGGTAGAACAAACCCCCTGATGACCACCGCTGGTTAAAAAATAATAATGGCCCAGATACTTACCTGAATCTGTGGTCTTGTGACATGCCAGTGATATTGATGCTTCCTATTGACTGCAATTGGTGGGGTCCTCAAGGGTTCAAAAGATTCCAGTGGTGGAGTGATGACATGGGGTGGCAGTCTCCTTTTGAAAGTGGTGCTGTGGAGAGTCATGTCACAGCAGACTCGGGTATGTAAAATCAGTCATTAGAGGGGTGTTTTTTATATTATAAATGGGTGGGATAGGGATTGATAGGAGACTGAGGTAGGGATACATTTGTCCATAGATAGGTTTAACATTTATGTACCTAGTGTATTTAGCTGTTTATCTGGGCCAGGCATGCTATGTAGCTTAGTAACAGGACTGCTGTTAGAAATCATGGGGTCCCTTACAGCCTAGTTGACAGGAACAGTGAACTATGCCCAACAGGCAGCTTCAGCCGCATGAACAAATCACTCATTCATGCACGTGGAAACACGTGGAAATGGTTCCAGTAATTGTGCCCACTCCTACTGCTCTGGACCCCCTGTTGAACTTATGGGGCCTGGACCCCCTACAGGAGGGCAGGTGTTACCCCCTTATCAGTGGCCCTGCTTAGTAAGTATTTTGGACACTGCCACATCCAAACTTTCTACCATTTATGAGTTCTGATTTTGTCCTTCTGCTGAATATGATATTTTTTCTGCGATACAGATACTTACTTCTGCAGCTTAGTATGAAAAGATTATGAAACAGGAACAAGTAATTGGATATCATTTTCGTTTACAATAGATATTCATCTTGATGGGCACTCACCTTTATGCTCCGTACACACGGTCGAAATTTCCGACAGAAAAAGTCCGGTGGGAGCTTTTCATCGTATATTTTGACCGTGTGTATGCCCCATCGGACTTTTTACGTCAAAAATTCAGACAGACTTAGATAGAGAACATGTTCTATATTTTTCCGACGTAACAAATTCCTATCGGGAAAACCGCTCATCTGTATGCTGTTCCGACGTACCAAAAATGACACATGCTTTGAAGCAAGTACGAGACGTCCTACGTGTTGTATTTCACCGCGTTTCTGACGTACAACACATACGACATCTCGTACTTGCTTCAGAGCATGTGTCATTTTTGGTACATCGGAACAGCATACAGACGAGCGGTTTTCAGAGTTTATTCCGACGGCAAAACCGGTCGTGTGTACAGTGCATAAGTCTTCAGTTTTTATTCCTTCTCAGCTTGAGTGTAATCCTCAACTCTAAACACAGCCCAGCGGTCTCTATATAGTAGGGCAACTTCGATTCGTAAGAAGGGGCTTCAGAAATAAATAACACAGCATGGCCTCTACAGTGTTTATATTAAAAGCGCTGTATTGACAGCTGAAATCTGCAGGTTACGACAAAAGAATGAAAAATAATTATAGATAAACTCTACTCAATATTTCTAAACTCACTTTTATTATCCAGCAAGTTCCAGCTCTGTATGAGTCCCAGCTATTTTGTTAGCTGAACATCCTCCAGACATATTCAGAATATTTGTTCAACACTGCTTAAGAAAAGCAGTAGGAAAGTTCAAAGAAGGAACCTGGGAGAAGTGATATTAAATAGATTTTGTTGTACAAGCAGCATTCTGAAAGGACATAGGATATTGATCAGGGTACTTTTATCTGTTGAGGGTATGCCTCACGCAGGCTGTAAATTTCAAATTAAAGTTTTAAAGGGAAACTTTAATGGCATTTGATTGATCGTATTTTGCATTTCTTTTAAAGTTTATAAACTGATTTCTCCTACCAGTATTATTATTTCTTTTAAATCCTAATACAATTTGGGGTGGTTTAATGTTTCAGTATCTGCAGTCCATCTTTGGCTGTCCATTAAAGTGGGAGTAAACTCCCATGCATGAATATAGGTACTGTAAATATGTTCTAAATGTGCACCGCCTAGGAGATATTTACTGTACATGCAGTCGATGACGTCACCGGCGAATGCCGTCTGAAGGAACAGCCACCCAGGCCATTCCTTCAGAGTCCTGTGCCATAAACGGCAGCTCCGACGCGCTAGGACTTAACCCTTGGGTGGTTCAGTAGATATGCAGTTGGCTGAAGGATACATACCAGACTGTGGTTGTAAATGGGGTTCACTCAGAACAGAGACCAGTCACTAGTGGTGTACCACAAGGCTCTGTACTGGGTCCTGTTCTTTTTAACCTTTGTAAGTGATATAACTAAAGGTTTGTTGGGCAAAGTATGTCTTTTTGCTGATGACACAATGGTGTATAATAGGCTTGATATCCCTGGAGATGTCTGTAACATAGAACATAATTTGGCATTGCTGGAAGATTGGTCAAAGCAGTGGAAACTGCAGATCAATGTTTCTAAATGTAAAATAATAAAATAATAAACTAAATAATAAAATAAATAATAATAAACCTAGGGAAAAGCAATCCCCTGGTGGAGTACAGCATTGGGGGTACAGTGTTAGCCACTGCTACAGAGAAAAAAGATTTGAAGGTACTTATTTCAGATAATTCAAAAAATGAGCAAACAGTGTGACCAGGTAGTGGGAAAAGTCAATAGAATTATACGATGCCTCACTAGAATGATCACCAGCAGGTGGAAGGAGGTTCCGATAGCTCCTAATGAGACCTCATTTAGAATACAGGGGTTGATTTACTAAAACTGGAGAGTGCAAAAACCGGTGCAGCTGTGTATGGTAACCAATCAGCTTCTAACTTCAGCTTGTTCAAGTAAGCTTTGATGATAAAACCTGGAAGCTGATTGGTTTGCATGAAGAGCTGCACTAGATTTTGCACTCCTCATTTTTAGTAAATTAACCCCACTGTGACCAGTTCTGCATACCTCACTTACAAAAAGATATTGATGAGAGTCCAGAGATGGGTAACAAAAACGGTGAAAGGACTGGGGTGAAAAACATGTCGAGAGCAACTTCAGGAATGTAATATGTACAGTCTAGAGGAAAGAAGGGAAAAGGGAAGCCATAAGTCAATAAGGTTCAGGAGGGCAGTATTTTCAATATGAAACCAAAATCAAGAACACGGGAACATGACCTCAAACTAACTGGAGGAAAGTTCAAAACAAATCTTATAAATGATTTAATTAGAGGGTAGTTGATGCTTGGAATAAACTTGCAGCAGAGGTAGTGAGACAGTCAATAGTAAACTATGCTTGGGACAAACATAGATCTATAGTCAGACAAAAAAGTTAACGAAAAAACAAAAACAAAACATGTATAAAAAACTTGTTTAAAAAAAAAACAAGAAAAAAAAAAAAAACGAGCAGACTTGATGGACCACTCAGTCTTTTTTCTGCCGTCACTTTTCTATATTTCAATGTTTCATGCTAGGCACAGCACTTTCTCAAAAAATGACAAAGCTACTACCCTTACAGCATTATATGGAAACATTAAAGTTATTGTAAAGCTTTATTTTTTGTTATTAAATTATCAAACATATTATCATGTTATACTTACCTTCCCTGTGCAATACTTTTGCACAGAGCAGCCCCAATCCTCCTCTTTTCGGGCTGCTTGCTTTGGGGCACTCATGCGTGCTAGCTCCTGAGCCCCACCATGTCTGTTCATAAGACACACAGACTGTGGCTTGCCGAGCTCCCTGCTCCCTCGTCACTGGCTGTGATTGACAGCACCGGTAGCCCATGGCTCCCGCTGCTGTATCTGAGCCAATAAGGAGGGGGAGAGCCTCAGCTCTTGTGTACATCACTGGATCAAAATCAGGCTCAGGTAAGTATTAGGAGGGCTGTGGGGGGAACTGCATGCAGAAGATTTTAATTTCATGCATAGAATGCAGTAAGGTAAAAAACCTTTAACCTTTTTACAAGTACTTTAATTATTCCACATGATCATTAACCTCTTAATTTTTAAAAAATTCTAAATGTTTAACACATTTAATTCCATTTTGCAATACAAAAAATGAAAAACATTTTTCCATCGTAAATAATTTACACAGCATTTGCGTTGGAATGGAATGTATATTGCACCACATCACAAAAAAATCCAATAAATTAAGAAATAAAAGGGTAGCAATAAAATACGGATAACAAATGCAATTTGCTCAGTTTTACAGTGCGCCATCTAACGGCAGAACTGCTAAAATACAGCCTGCTTTAATATTACTAAACTACTCTTCTTGTCAACATGAATACAAATAAATACAAACAAATACCATACATAGAGACACGCTCTAAAGCTATAAATCATATAAATACATGTATAGTATAGAGCTGTGCCACCGCACAGTCGCACACGCTTTTAAGGATATTAGCCCAGGGGCAATTCATAAAAAAGTATGTAAAATATAAATATGAAGCAGGCAGCAGGTGCAGTCAACAGTACTTACAAAAGGAGACATTTTCCAATGTAGATTAATAAATGTCAATGTTTCGGTGGGGCACAGCCCGCTTTACTCAAGACAAATTCAATTGTGACATACACAGGTATAAATTCCCACGTACATATAAACATTTATTTATTTTTATTATATTTTATGTTTAAAGAGGAAAGTAAACTTCCTCTGCAGACATGTACCTATAGGTAAGCCTATAATAAGGCTTACCTATAGGTAGTGTAAATATCTCCTAAACGGGCACCATTTAGGAGATATTTACATTACATGCAGCCGGTGACATCACTGGCGCATTTGCTCTGAAGGAACGGCCACGGGTGCCGTTCCTTCCGAGGCCCTGTGCCGTGAACGCCGGCTACCGCGCGCATGCGTGGGAGAGACGTCATCCCGGCTCCGGCCACTCACATCGCTGGAGCCCGCGAACCTGGATGTAACTTCTGGAAAGATGTCAGCCATCTCTGCGGTGTGTGGGTGCCGCTGGAAGGCTTCGTTCTAAGGTAAGTATTTCATAATGAGCTAGTATGCGATGCATGCCAGCTCATTATACCTTTGTCTTACAGGTTTGGGGTTTTTTCTTTTGTTGTTTTTTTTTTTTTTTTTTTAGTTTACAACCTCTTTTTTTTATTAAGTTTTGCAGATAATAAAGTACATAAGACAAATGTCCATAATGGACCAGAAAGGTATAAACATATCCATAAAAGGAAAACAGACTTACCGTACATATAAGTGCTTTACAGTGAAATCAGTAGAAATCGTAAAAATTTGGTCAAATGATACCAAAGAGAGAGGACGAATACAAATCCTCATAGCAAAAGCTAACGTGCATACTAGGTATGGTTAAAAAAAGTCGAAACAATAGGTTCCTATTTATAATATAGAGGAGATAACATACATGGATGTCCATTTGGAAAACCACCTCTGTGTCTAGGTTTGAGTGTTGAGACAGAAAACAGGATAACACAAGGAAAAAAAAAGAGAATCAAAAGGAGGGATAGAGAAAAGAAAGAGGGGAAGAGAAGGAAAAAAAAAAGGGGGGGGGGGGGGTTAAGGGAAGAGGTGACTTGGTCACTGAACATTTATAAGAAGGCATGTGCACCAAAAGGGAAGTACGTGCGCGCTCAAACAGTAGTAGCTTTTTTTTATTTTATACAGTGCTGTATACTGTATACACATTCTACTTTATATTATATGCATTATACACCCTGTGCTAGATTAAGGAATAACTCCACTTTTGTTGAAAAAAAAATCCCCTTTGGGTGATCTATGTACATTGCAGGAATCTTAACAAACTTTGTTGCAGATTCCTACCTGTTTCTGCTCTGAATAAAGAGCTTTTTTGTTCCACTTTGTGTCTTTGGATATTGATTCTGAATGGGAGTGACTTTTTGATTATCAATCAGCTGATGCACTTGCAGTATTCAGATGAGAAAAGTTGCAGTGTCAGCATCCCTGTAGAAGTGATTAACTCTTTGGAAGCATCTCACCAAATATGACATTTTTTTGTTGCAGAAGATGCCTAAAATCTAACTTATATCTTAGTGTAGACTGCTGGGAAAATCAGCAAGCCAGTCACACAAGCAAGAAGTGATGATTCTGTGGGTGTTTATTACACCAATAGTTTAGGGAACACATCCAGGCTACCATATTGCAATATATTTTACAAAAAATCACAGCGCTGCAGATTGAAAAGGAAAGGTCTTTTTTTAATAATATGCAATTACAATATTGCTTGTGTGGCATTTATATATGCAATATTATTCTTTTTTTATTTGCAATTTGTTTTTTTCATGAAAGTGGAGTTATCCTTTAAATACATTGTTACATAGTCTGCTTTAAGACACGTCAATCTAGTTTAACTAAGAAAAGTGAAAAAAAAATATCCTAAAAAAAAAAATCATGTAATCTTTTATACACAATCCTATATCCACAGTCAATTCATAGCAGGGTGGATAAAAATCAATGTTTTTTTTATAAAAAATGAAAAAATATGATTTTTTTAATAAATTGAAATCGGATTTGTTTGATTTTTATCAAATTTATTTTAATAAAATGGATTAAAATCTATTTAAAGATAGTTTTTTATTTGCGATACAATAATTTAGTTTATTCAGCATGAAATGGAGCTTAGTTATGTAGCATGAGGCTTTATATTTTGCAATATTTACATTTTTGGTAAACTCATTCAATGAATCCAAGCTCTGCAAGCTGAGATAACATGCACTGCATTGATGCATTCACACAATTTCGCAGTAACCATGAGATAAAACAGTTCTGGAATATTCCTTTATCCCATTGTTTTGCAAATCTATGTGCACTACAAAGTTGCTTATTATTCTAAATCGGAAACCTTCATTTTGTTTGCAAATATTAAAGATTCTAACTACCAGCAAGAATAGGTTCTTACTTTTAACCACTCACCCGCCGCAGTTTTCCTTTGGTATTTTGAACAGGAATATTGTTGTTATGGCAGCAGCTAGCTACCATAACCCCAGTATCCTCTTCTTCAGCGGGCAGTCCACTTTGAGATAAAAGTGGTCTCTGTGGCGGATTCACCACAAGATCACTTTTACCAGCTGCGGGAAAGGGGCCTCCAGCCCGCTCCGGTGCCCTCCGCCGCTCACCGGAGCCGTTGGTAGTGGCGGAGGCGATCCGATCCCTCTGCTGGCTTGACATGGAGACGAGTGAGGGGAAGATGGCCTCCACCCATCTCCATATCATTGCAGGACGGAAGCGACTTCAAAACGGCACTTCCGCCCATAGCTTTTTTTTTTTTTCAAATGACAGCACTTTTTTTTTTATTGAATTTTAGTGTAAATATGAGATCTGAGGTCTTTTTGACCCCAGATCTCATATTTAAGAGGTCCTGTCATGCTTTTTTTCTATTACAAGGGATGTTTACACTCCTTGTAATAGGAATAAACGTGACACCATTTTTTTTAAAAGAACAGTGTAAAAATAAAAAATAAAAGGTAAAATAAATAAGAAAAAAAAAAAGTTTAAACACGCCCTGTCCTGCCCAGCTTGCATATAGAAACCAATGCATACGTGAGTAGCGCCCGCATATGAAAACAGTGTTGAAACCACACATGTCAGGTATCGCTGCGATTGGTAGAGCCAGTGCAATAATTCTAGTCCTAGACCTCCTCTGTAATTCAAAACATGCAACCTTTTAAATGTCGCCTATGGAAATTTTTAAGGGTAAAAGTTTGTCGCCATTCCACGAGCGGGCTGAATTTTGAAGCGTGACATGTTGGGTATCAATTTACTCGGTGTAACATTATCTTTTACAATATAAAAAAAAAATTGGACTAACTTTACTGTTGTCTTATTTTGTAATTCAAAAAAGTGTATTTTTTCCAAAAAAAGTGCACTTGTAAGACCACTGTGCAAATACGGTGTGACAGAAAGTATTGAAACGACAGCCATTTTTTTTCTAGGGCATTAGAAAAAAAAAAATATAATGTTTGGGGGTTCTAAGTAATGTTGTAGCAAAAAAAAACAGTTTTTAACTTGTAAACAACAAATCTCAGAAAGAGGCTTGGTCCTTAAGTGGTTAACCACTTCCCGCCCGGCCCATAGCAGATGACGGCCAAGCGGTGGTTTAGTTATCCTGACTGGGCGTCATATGACGTCCAGCAGGATAACATGCCGCCGCGCACCCGCGATCGGTGGATCGGTGTGTCAGTCTGACCACAATGTCACAATGTCAATAGGAAGAGCCGTTGATCGGCTTTTCCTCACTCGCGTCTGACAGACGCGAGTAGAGGAGAGCCGATCGGCGTTTCTCCTGACGGGGGGGGGTCTGCGCTGAATGTTTATCAGCGCAGCCCCCCCTCAGATCACCATACTGGACCACCAGGGATCGCCACTAGGACCACCAGGGAAGGGGGCAACATGTGGATGGCCAGGTATGTACCCCATGGCCATCCACATGCGCCCAATGTGCCCAGTCAATGCCCATTCTGTGACAATCAGAGCCCACAAATGGGCACTGATTGGCACCATTATAAAGCACTGATGCCCAGCAATGCCACCCTTAGGGGCATCAGTGCCATCAATCAGTTTCATCAGTGCCACCCATCAGTGTCCATTAGTGCCACCTGTCAGTGCCCATCTGTGCCCATCAGTGCCCACCTATCAGTGCCCAGGAGTGCCCATGCGTGCCACCTATCAGTGCCACCCATAAGTACCCATCAGTGCCACCCATAAGTACCCATCAATGCCACCTACAAATGCCCATCAGTGCCGCCTATGAGTGCCCATCGGTGCCACCTATGAGTGCCCATTGGTGCCGCATACCAGTGCCATCTATCAGTTCCCATCAGTGCCACCTATCAGTGCCCATCAGTGCTGCCTATCAGTGCTCATCATCAGTGCCCGTCAGTGCCACCTTATCAGTGCCACCTCATTGGTGCCACCTCATCGGTGCCCATCAGTGCCGCTGTATCAGTGCCCGTCAGTGCAGCCATATCAGTGCCCGTCATTGAAGAAGCAAACATACTTATTTCCAAAAAATTTTAACAGAAACAAAGAAAAACTTGTTTTTTTTCAAAATTTTCGGTCATTTTTTTATTTGTTGCGCAAAAAATAAAAACCGCAGAGGTGATCAAATACCACCAAAAGAAAGCTCTATTTGTGGGAACAAAATGGAAAAAAAATTGTTTGGGTGCAGTGTTGTATGACCGCGCAATTGTCATTCAAATTGCGACAGCGCTGAAAGCTGAAAATTGGCCTGGGCGGGAAGGTGTCTAAGTGCCTGGTATTGAAGTGGTTAAAGTGCACCTGTCATTTCAGATCCTTCATGGCAGCGCCTGCTAGAGGGTGTCCACTCACCTGCTGCCACCACATCCCTCACCTTGTTGTGTTACTGCCGCATCACCAGCCGTCCAATTAAAGTGAATGGGACTGTCGGTGAGTCAACAGCGGGTCAGAGGAGGAGCCGCTGTGGGACAGAGATGACAGTTGCTCTTTAAAAATTATTATTTAAATCAAGTTGACTTAAATCAAGCCTTTTTACTAGTGATTTAAATCCTGATTTAAATTGACTTTATTTAACCTCCCTGGCGGTATGATTATTTCAGATTTTTGATGCTCAAAGCGGTACAGTCTTTTGCATGGAAATTTGCCGTTTTATATTGTAGGCCTGTAATTCTTAAGAATAACTCACTTAAATCTGTCCAAACAAGAGTCTAGTAGACAGTCCGGGTATGATAAAGTTTGAAACACAAAATCATAAATTATAATATAATAAATAACTATAAAAAATTATAACAAATAATAATATAATAATGATAAAAATTATTCAATAATGTAATCAAATCAAAAACATTGAAATTTGCTCAGTTGTAGAATTGTCACTGTCATTACTTTCAGTGTTTGATGACGGATTTCCCCACAAATCACTATCGCTCAATTCTGCAAGTAATTCTAATTTATTATCGCTGTTTTCTAGCTGGTCAAAAAACGATTTTGATGTAAAGCGACACTTTTTGGTTGCTATGGACAATTTCTAGTTTCCAGGCAGAAAGAACAGTGTTTATAATATAAAACTGCATGCAGGACACTGGACAAACCACAGGGACAAAAGAGATGTGAAATAATTTGATATAGTAATCTGTAAGATTACAGTGTACTGTATGTATTGTGTGTTTTTCACTTTTTGAATTTGGCGCCGCGCTTCGTCCCCGTGCGTCACAACGCTCGCAGGGAACGGAGCTCGGCATTGTGATATATTGAGCGGAGACACGGCTCGCACACACAGTGGGAAGACATCGCAGGATCCTGGGGACAAGGTAAGTAACTGTACCTGGATTCTGCAGTGCAATCCCGACTGTGGCTCGGGGTTACCGCTTTTGGTAATGAAAGTTCACCCCGAGCCAGACTCAGGATTACCGCCAGGGAGGTTAAATCAGATCCCCCCTGACCCGGAGGAAGGCAAAAACCCCCAGCAAAGCATGATACTATAGCAGCAGGGCTGTCTTTATCACAAGGCAAGAGGGGCAGCTGCCCCGGGCCCAGTAATTGTTGTGAGGCCCAAAGCAGCTCCCCCTTGAGCCCGCACTGCCTGCAAATAGTTGATAAGTGGATTCGGGAGGGCCCAAGAAAATGTTTGCACAGGGTCCAAGCAATATTAAAGACTTCCCTGTATAGCAGGGAAAGAAAATCCTTCCTGATTCCCCGAGTGGCAGTCATATTTTCCCTGGATCAACTTTACCTATAAATGTTAGTACCCAGTTATATTATGTAAATGTAGAAAAGAAAATACATGCTCCTGTAAACTATTCACACTAACCTCTTGCACTGATAATAAGTGTTTTTTTGCTAGATCATTTAGAGGTTGATTTACTAAAACTGGAGAGTGCAAAATTTAGAGCAGCTCTGCATAGAAACCAATCAGCTTCCAGGATTTTTGTCAAAGCCTAACCACTTAAGCCCCGGACCATTTTGCTGACCAAAGACCAGAGCACTTTTTGCGATTCGGCACTGCGTCGCTTTAACTGACAATTGCACGGTCGTGCGATGTGGCTCCCAAACAAAATTGACGTCCTTTTTTCCCACAAATAGAGCTTTCTTTTGGTGGTATTTGATCACCTCTGCGTTTTTTTATTTTTTTCGCTATAAACAAAAAAAGAGCGACAATTTTGAAAAAACACATTATTTTTTACTTTTTGCTATAATAAATATCCCCAAAAAATACACAAAATTTTTTTTTTCCTCAGTTTAGGCCGATACGTATTCTTCTACATATATTTGGTTAAAAAAAAACGCAATAAGCGTTTATTGATTGGTTTGCGCAAAAGTTATAGCGTCTACAAATTAGGGAATAGTTTTATGGCATTTTTATTAATAATTTTTTTTTTTTTTACTAGTAATGACGGTGATCAGCGATTTTTTTTTCGTGACTGCGACATTATGCTGGACACATCGGACAATTTTGACACATTTTTGGGACCACTGGCATTAATACAGCGATCAATGCTAAAAAATTGCATTGATTACTGTAAAAATGTCACTGGCAGTGAAGAGGTTAACCTCTAGGTGGCGCTGTAGGGGTTAAGTGTGGGGGGGAGGGGCTGTGTGTAACACTACACTGATCGCCGCTCCTGATCACAGGAAGCAGAGATCAGTGAGAGTGTCACTAGGCAGAATGGGGAGATGCTTGTTTACATTAGCATCTCCACGTTCTTCCTCACTGTGAGACGATCGCGGGTATCCCCACGGACATCAGGTCCGCTGTACCCGTGATCACAGTCACGGAGCTCCCAGCAGGCGCGCCCGCAAGCCGCCTCTTAAAGGGCAACGTACAGGTACGTTAATCTACCTGTACATGCCCTTCTGCCGTAGTATATCTGCATGAGGTGGTCGGGAAGCGGTTAATTGAACAAGCTGAAGTTAGAAGCTGATTGGCTACCATACACAGCTGCACCAGATTTGTACTCTCCACCCCATAATGTCTTTTATTGGAGAACTACAGTCTTTTTAAAGCAGACCACCCTGCTGCTGTTATTAAATAAAACTGATGTCCAACCCCCCAAATACTTTCCCGTTAACATCGTGAGATACAAAACCTCCCTGAAATTAATTATGTGCCCCCCCACACACATTTATTTGTTTCTATGGTCACCCATCAGTGACCATATGATGCTTTACAAGGGGTCTCCCTTCTTTTCGGGCAGAAGTCTGTGAATCCAGAAAATAATGTCATGTAAAATATTTTTAATGCCCAAATTTTGGACCTTAAATAATGTTAGACTATAGCTCTGCCTGTGTATAGCATATGTATTCTTCATTTCAAGAAAGCAACTAAAACGAAAATACATAAAAACTTACAGAGATCAAAAACATTAATGTAGAATCAGCATGGGCAGAGTAAAAAGAAAACTGGATAATAAGAGGAGGAATGGAGCAACATGGATACCTAAAATCTTTGTAGAGTCAGAGGGACAATAGCAACAACATATATAATATGAGTTTGGTTTGAATAACTATTAAACAACATATGTACAATAACAAAATATACTTCAAATACTTTTTTTTCATCTTTTCCAAACTTTTTATTATTCCTACAAAATTCAAAGCCAATAAATAGGTTTTATTCCAGAAACTGTACAGTACCTACAGAGTTACATTTCTAAAAACAAACATTTGGAGGGTTTTCAAAGCAAGTTATAAATTAACATGCCTGTTTCTGTAGATTAACCACAAAAAAAAAAAACACAAAAAAAACCCCAAAAAACTACAATGATTAATTTATTTATATATATATATATATATATATATATATATATATATATATATATATATATATATATATACATACATACATATACATCTGTCTTGAGGCATATTTTGTACAATGAGAAGTTAACACATCCTGAAAAAAAAAAAAAAAAAAGCTTTAAAAGGGACTCTACAATTTTCAATCAAATCCTCAACCATGTTGACGTGCCCTTTGCTCACCCATATCATATCTCATTTGAAGAGACAAAAGGGGGCTGGAGAGAGACTTGTTTTATCTTCCATTATTTTTATTTGCTAAAGATACAGTCTATATGTACAGCTCTTGCTGGATTGTTGGAACTCTGTACTATAGGATTACATTTCACAAAAGGAGAAAGCATTTCTAGCCATGCCTAACTGCATATTAACTATCAGGTAAGTGTGAAATAAATTCTTCTTGTTTGTGGCGAAGCTGGATTTGTTTTTTTAAGATGATAATTTAATTGTTTATATTTAAAAAAAATATATTGCATTCAATTTAGGGAAGTTTTTTATATGAATAATGGTTTACAATTCAACCAACCTGTACATTTTCCATGTATTAGATCGTTATAAATTAAATATTCGCTTTGAAAGAGCCTTTGAAGTATTCTGACATGTTTTTACCATTATTTAGGTTGTGCTGAAAATGCTTGTGCAGTACTGTCTGTTTAAACATTTATTTATTTTTTTTTTTTTTTCTATTCAGAGTCTGCTTGGCAAAGCTTTAGAAATTCATTGAGTTTTTTTTTCTAAGAAGCTAAAGCGTTTGTCCCCTACATAGAAAGCAGTTTGTGGCAAACACTTTACAAAAAAGTAAACCTGCAAAAAAATGTAAAAATGTTTTCTATTTTGTTAATCCGTGTCCAGCAGTCAATAGTTTGTGCACAAATGAAAGCAAATATTGCAGTTGTTAATGCTATAAACTAAACTCGAGACAAACCACAAATACAACCAAATAGATCAAACAAAATATTTTTAAACAAATATTGCAGTTGTTAATACTATAAAATAAACTCGAGACAAACCACAAATACAACCAAATAGATATAAAAAATATTTTAAAACATATATTGCAGTTGTTAATACTATAAAATAAACATGAGACAAACCAAAAATACAACCAAATAGATTTAAAAAAAAAACATTTTAAAACAAATATTGCAGTTGTTAATACTATTAATTAAACTCAAGACAAACCACAAATAACACCAAATAGATAAAAAAAATGAAAACAAATATTGCAGTTGTTAATACTATGAATTAAACTCGAGACAAACCACAAATACAACCAAATAGATTAAAAAAATGTAAAACAAATATTGCAGTTGTTAATACTATGAATTAAACTCGAGACAAACCACAAATACAACCAAATAGATAAAAAAACATTTTAAAACAAATATTGCAGTTGTTAATACTATGAATTAAACTCGAGACAAACCACAAATACAACCAAATAAATATAAAAATAAAATGTAAAAAAATTCACACTATTTAAACAAAAAAAAAAAAAAAATAGCTAGAATTAATGAACAATCCAATTTGTTGCTTTAAATTGATTTGTCACATACAAGACAAAAATTATATATTTGTAGAGTAGGCTCTACAGAATTTAATTTTTATGATTTCGTTTGAAAGTGTTTTTTTATTGGGATAGCCAATCAATAAACTACAACAGCTAAGTAACTGTAACTTTGAATAAAAGAAAAAGTTAAACAAGGTCATGCTTAATTTATTATTTTAAATGGTTTGGGGGATCCCCTTTCTTTTTATTGTTACAATCCAAGCTGCTATTGCCATGCAATCAGACTTTTGGCACGTTTTGTTTAAATCTGCAGCACTTTTCTAGAAATTAGCAGAGTAGGAACAGCAGTGGTAACAAAGATCCACATTGCTTTGCATGCTCAGAATGATTAAACCTGACAGCACCCTCAGTGAATTTTGTGTTGTTATGTTGGTGAAAATCTGTTACTCGGTCTAATCAGTGCTCTGACGTGTTTTTTTTTTTTTTTGCACAGTGCCTCTTTGATAATCTAGAAATTTAAATATGTTACCAAGAATAAGACATCTAGTCATCCTATAAATAACCAGCTTTAGGGGCAAATATTTTTTTCAACATGTCCCGAGAAATAATTTAGGCATGACAATTGTCTTTTTCAAGGCATGACAACTTTTTTTTTTTATGATTATTAAAATGTATGTAACCTTTTTTTTGCTCCCCTGGTCTGTTATATATAGCACTGAAAGTGTTCTGTTATATCTGTTCAGTAAGTGAAAAAAATACCTGTTTATCCTGCCAGAAATGTTGTGAGTTGATACTAGGCATGGCAATCCGTTTAGTAACAAATCAAAATTAAGCTGAAATTTGAATCTTTCAGACATTCGGATGCATTCAAATGTCCGAAGAAATAAATAAGGAATTTCAACGAATACGAAAGGAAATGTAACAAAGGAATTTGGCATGATTCGTTAATTTGTTAAAGGTCTAATGAAACAGCAGGTCAACTCCTAATGGCATAATGTGATCTGAATTAATTATATTGATTTGTTTTTATTCTATTAGTGAGCAACTGAGCAATAGGAAAGGAATTTATATGTCCGTAAAATATAACAAATTAATAATTTATTAAATTCAAATTCATTCTTTATTCCAGATGCTTTGGAATGACTTTTTTCTAGTCCAATCAGTTGATTCCTTTTGTGTTGTGGGCTGGATTACTGGCACGGAGTAAATCAAACGAAATAAGTCAAAAGACTTTCCGAATTACGAATCGTTATCACGAATAAATATACATACATAAATAACAGATTATCCAAAAACAAAACAATTAAACAATAAAATGAAATGATTCTTTATAAAGAATATCTATACACTACAGAAATAACGAATTATCCAAAAATGAATTAACTTAACATAACGAATATAACAGAACTAAATAATGTATTTTACGAATGAAAACAAAACTAAACAAAATTTTCCGTCATACAAAAGTCTAGTTGATACCTTTGTGTGCTGCACATTTTTCCCAGCAATGTCTGAGGACTGCAGAACCCCAACCCTCTATGATACGGAGATGAGGAGAGGGGGAAGTGTTCTGAATGGTTTCTCATGCTGTGTGCTTGATCCAGGTCAGTGACTTGTATCCAGTGGGAACTAGCATTTTCAGAAGAAGGTCAGCAATGGCAACCTTCATATTTCTTTTAGCTCAGCTTGCTTTTAACTATACGGTGACAGGCTACTAATTGCTTTCAAATGCTTTAACATACCAAATGTAAAATAAGTCCCCTATTTTGTAGAGAAAAATGCAGATATTTAAACATTTTTTTTTCCACTTAAAACAGTAATATTAAATGTATTTAACAAAATATTGAAGGCATTGAATCCTTCTCACAGAATGATTTGGCAAATACACTTACATTATTAAAAAAAAATATATACCTTTTATTACAAATTCTTTAAAAAGAGAGTAATTGGAGTACTCTCTTTTTGAAAGAATTTGTAATAAAATGTATGTGCCAATTCATTCTGTGAGAAGGATTCAACACCCATAAAATTCCTATGCTTGTCGAATTATTTTTTTTTCTACATAGTTTTCGGATGTGGTGTTAATTAATACAACTGGACTGATTCATAATTAACAATCTATTTAACAAAATATATAACTTGTGTTTACCTGGTTGCTACAAAATTAGAATCTATGTTAAAATAATGTGCAGGTTTATTTAATTTTAAAAAACATTTATTTAAAACTAATTAAAGGGAATTTGATCAATGCAAAATACTGGTGTGATAAGCTTTTTAAGGCAGCTGTCATTTTCTGACACTAAGGCAACACAGTAGTCCTGGGGTATTGAAACTGAACCATTTCAAGTAGCATTGTTATGTCAGAACTGGCATGCAGTCCTGAATAGACATGTGCGATTAGTTTCGTACGAATCGAAAATTCATACGAATTTCCGTAAAATCGTACATTTCGGGAGGATCCGAAATACGAATTGCTATGCTTCTGAATTTTGTACGACATATGAAATTTCGCTTACGAATTTTGGATCTAAATTCCTAACGAACATTTGTAATTGTTATGAAAAGTTAGCAAACCTAAAAGTTAAAAACCCAGGAAGTCTGCACAGCACAGGGATGGTGGGAGCCCCTCATAATGTTAAATTCACCATAACAAACATTCATAATTGTTACGAAAAGTTAAAAAAGTTTAAAAAAGTATTTCGTATGAAATTTCGGACACGAATTACGAAATACTAATTAATTCTAATACAAAATGGAATGGAACGAAACGAAACAAATTTATTGACGGTGCACATGTCTAGTCCTGAAGTCATAGATTGGCAGCTTTTATGTGAGATATGTTATAGGCTATAATAATAAATGCTGTGTTGAGATACTTGTAATAGCTGTTGTAATATTTTCTGATATATTACTACACTCGTCCAAAGCAGAGCTTTTGTTTTTAGTTTATTTTTATTGAATAATATTATTTTAAATTATACTCTTTGCCATTTGATTAAAAATTTAATGTAATAGTTTTTATTTATACATTTTAAAGTTGTTCTGCATTTTTACAATCAATAAACAGGAAATATTTGTTGTATAGATGAGAAAATATTAAGAATAACAGAAGGGATAAATATATGAATGCCAGTGATCAATATAAAATAGTATAGGTATTACTCTTTAAGTAATAAAATACTTAACCAGTTCTGGAACTTTGATATAGCTTTGGATATATGGTTTATGTTTAAAAAATAAATATTAATTATGCTATAAATGTATTATTTGTATTTTTTTAAGACTATTGTAGAAAATTCACATAAACCAGTGGGTTATTTAACAAGTCAATAAAGCAGAAAAGTTTGTTATTTCACTTAAGTAAAAATCTGAATAAATTCTAAAAATCTGTTTTCTGTATTATAAAAGTGTTGAAGTACAGTTATACAATACAAATATATTTTTTTATTAGATTTATATTTGGTGCCGTATTTCAATTATCCAATTAGTTTAAAGGAAATAAACGAGAAATACCTTTTTAATCTGGTCATCATTTGAAATTTGCCTTGTTTTATTTTTACCACCATACCTGAAGTCTTTATTTTAATATTGCTTCCAAAACCCAATAACAGTCTTTGATGTTTTGCTCAATCACAAGTGAGAGGGATTGTTGAAGAAAACCTTGGCTTGTGTTCAAGCATCCAATCACATTCGGAGAATTCTATATCTGAAATTTGTATTAAGCATATCAATCTTCTAACAAAATAAACGGGCGAGTGTAAAGCTTGTTATTTTAGTAAATCACTCCAAAAATGTCCCCACAGAAAAACATAGCAGACATCCTTCAAGGATCTTGTCTCATTTTTTCATCTAAAACTAGAATGTCATATATTATTAAGAAAATAAGAAAGATGCAATGTGATACTTCCTATGTGACATGGCCCTAAATGAATTATGACTTAACATGTATCAAAATTTCCAGGACAAAGGAAAGAATTTTATCTTTCATTTCTAAATATCATCTGGATTAAACTGTCACTGCTGTAAGCCATGTAAGCAATTATTCTATTTAGGGCCAGTTCACACCATAGAAAAACACAGTCCGGATGCGTTCCAGGTGCTTTTCTGCATGCGCATGTTTGATGTGTTCCAGTTCATTTTTGATGCATTTTTGGTGTGTTTTTGATGCAGTCCAGTGCTTCCCCCCCCCCCTTTTTTCTTAACCTTAAATAAGGACAAGTGTGTTGCAGTGCGTTTTTGGTGCATTTAGGTGCGTTCCGGTGCGTTTGATGCGTTTTACAGCGTTCCAGTACAGTCCAGTTCAGAAAAAATGCAGCATGTTCTACTTTTTTTTCTTGCAACTGGAACGCACTGGAACTGCAAGCACTGGTGTGAACTATTCCATTGAAAACCATATGCGTTTTTGATGCAGAAAATAAACGCACTGGACTGCATGTGGTGTGAAAGATTATGACTGCTGACAAGAGAAATAATTGTTACATTTGTTTTTGATGCAGTCCAGTGCTTCCCCCCCTCATTTTTTCTTAACCTTAAATAAGGACAAGTGTGTTGCAGTGCGTTTTTGGTGCATTTAGGTACGTTCCGGTGCGTTTGATGCGTTTTACAGCGTTCCAGTACAGTCCAGTTCAGAAAAAATGCAGCATGTTCTACTTTTTTTTTCTTGCAACTGGAACGCACTGGAACTGCAAGCACTGGTGTGAACTATGCCATTGAAAACCATATGCGTTTTTGATGCAGAAAATAAACGCACTGAACTGCATGTGGTGTGAAAGATTATGACTGCTGACAAGAGAAATAATTGTTCCATTTTTCTTGTTTCAAATGGAGTAGTATATTTCGAATTTAGATTGTATTGTCCTATAGGATTCAGAACATCCTTATAGTATTTTTTCCTGGTTGTCAGATCTCAGAAGTGGTGATTGCAACAACCTTGTTCTAACCTTTGTTCTGAAGTGAATATGCTTCAGTCAACTGTACAGTAAATTCATACTGTTATTGCTGATGTGTCCGAAAATATGATTAGTAGATTATTATTTTAAGTAAAGCAAAGAAAAAAAGAAACTTTAAAAGTATATAATTACTTAAAGTGATTGTAAGGGTTCATTTTTTTTTTTTTAATAACAAACATGTCATACTTACCTCCACTGTGCAGCTCGTTTTGCACGTCTTCCTCGTCTTCTGGGGTCCCCCAGCAGCTCTTGCGGCTCCTCCCCACATCAGATAACCCCCTAGGAGAAGCGCTCTCACAAGGAGGTTACCTTGCCTGCACGCTCCCAAGTCCAGCATTCAGCCTCCATAGCCGCTGAATGTATGACTCGGCCCCGCCCCCCGGCGCCTGCGTTATTGGATTTGGTTGACAGCAGCGGGAGCCAATGGATGCGTTGCTATCAATCTATCCAATCAAGAGCCGAGAACCCCGGGCAGAGAGACAGCGCATCACTGACGGGTCAAGTTCCAGGGCTCAGGTAAGTAAAATGGGGGGCTGGGGGGCCGGTCACTGCCAGGTGTTATTTCACCTTAATGCATAGGATGCATTAAGGTGAAAAAACACAAAGGTTTACAACCCCTTTAAAGTGCTACTAAACCAACAACAGTAAAACTGTGGAATGGGTTAATCCTCTGCATTGTGTAAAATAGCTGTTTGATCCTGTCTTCTCTGATTCTCCCCTTCTTCCATGGTCCATAATCCATCACCTGATCATTCAGAGCCTTCGGGGCGCCCTGCACATGCTCAGTTAAGTGTGTATTGCTAGAGAGGTTTTTTGGGGGGGGTGCACAGGGCACAGGGCCAATCAGCACTGCCCAGACAAAGGGCCAGGGGTCATGCAGCCTCATAGGACAATCAGGGGAGAATGAAAACTCCTCTTACAAGCTTTAACCATTGCTCGGCCGGACACTGATAGAAGTCACAGAACTGCTATATACTGCTGATGAGAAAAGGTATTTAGCAGTTTATATTTTCTAAAATATTTGCATTTCCGTGTTCTGTGCACTGTGGAAGACCAGATATAGTGAATGTAGGCTGCTGGGTTTGGTAACACTTTAAAGTGGAACTCCACTTGATGGGACAAACTACCAGTCACATGATCACTGTGACAGCCAATCACAATAGCCACATGACTGGGAAGTCCATGTAATGCTTCCATCAGCTATAAAGGGCTAGATACATATATGTTTACTGTTTAATTTGTAAAAGAATCTGTACATCTACTAGTTACTGCAGTGCACTCTAATGCCCCGTACACACAATCGGACTTTCTGACAATAAAACCTGTGGATTTTTGTTTGAAGGTTGTTGGCTCCAACTTGTCTTGCATACACACGGTCACACCAATGTTGGCCAACAATTACGAATGTGGGAACGTGGTGAAGTACAAGACGTACGACGAGCCGATAAAAAGCAAGTTCAATAGTCATGTGATATCTCCATTATGAACGCTAGTTTTACAAGACCGAGCGCTTCCGGTTCTTACTTGATTCCGAGCATGCGTGGACTTTTGTGCAACGGATTTGTGTACACATGATCGGAAAGTCCGACAACAAAGTCTTGTTGGTCGAAAATTTAAGAACCTGCTAGCCAACATTTGTTGGCGGAAAGTCCGACAACTAATGTTCGATGGAGCATACACACGATCGGACTTTCAGCCAACAAGCTCACATCCAACATTTCCCGTCGGAAAGTCCGACCGTCCGACCATAAGAGTTAAAAAAATAACATGCTTTGTATAGTTATAGTTGTTACTAGAGACTTACCTGTATCTGAAATAAGTATAATCTCATTGGCTTACCTTTAAATAGACTATCCCCCCTTCAGTCAATCATGAATGCTGCTGCCAGACTCCTCCACCTTACAAACCGCTCAGTGTCTGCTACCCCTCTCTGCCAATCCCTCCATTGGCTGCCACTCGCCCAAAAAATTAAATTCAAAATACTAACAATAAGTTACAAAGCCATCCACAACTCTGCCCCCAGCTACATCACTAGCCTAATCTCAAAATACCAACCTAATCGCCCTCTTCGTTCCTCCCAAGACCTCCTGCTCTCTAGCTCCCTCATCACCTCCTCCCATATCCGCCTCCAGGACTTCTCCCGAGCCTCGCCCATCCTCTGGAATTCCCTACCCCAATCTGTCAGACTGTCTCCAAGCTTATCCACTTTTAGGCGATCCGTGAAGACGTTCCTCTTCAGAGAAGCCTATCCTGCCTCCTTCTAACAACTGCACTATTTTCTCCATTAGCTCATCCCTCACAGCTATTACCCTTTTGTATAACTTGACACTCCCTCCTAGACTGTAAGCTCTAATTAGCAGGGCTCTCTGATTCCCCCCTGTATTGAATTGTATTGTAATTGTAATTGTACTGTCTGCCTTAATGTTGTAAAGCTCTGCGTAAACTGTCGGCGCTATATAAATCCTGTATAATAATAATAATAATCAGGATAGCCATTTTTTTATCATATGAAAGTGAGGTGGCACTTTCTTGTTCTAGGAAAACTGATTGATGACAAATAAAGGGGATATTTATATTCTTTAGTTGCAAAGGTTTATATGTTTAACAACCTCATTCATGTGTTCAAATTGGAAGATTTTAGAGGTGATCAACGCTGTAACTTGATATGATTTGTACTGAGGTTCACCAGCCTAATATTTGGTGAGAAGTTAAAAATAATATATTCAGCAGTGGCTTAACTGAAAAAGACCAATCCTCCTCTATTCTGGAATAATAAAAGTATCAGTCAGTACTCATCTTGAGTTTAAATAACTCATTAAATGTAAAGTCCCAACTTTAAGAATTTAGGACTGGAAATTGTATCTATCGTTCAGGTTAAAGACAGAATAAGATTTCAAGTCCCAAATGATTTGCTTTTTAAATAAAACTGTCTCTATGAAAGTTTTGACAAGAGGATTCTATCAACTTAAAGTACATTCCAGGGTCTGGAAATGATTCATCTCACAAGATGTACTTAAATACAATAGCAAAATCTAATTTATTTCCCAGATCATTCACACACTCCTATCTTCTAGTATTCTATCCCTTGTCCTAAGTTTTATACTTCCATCTATAATGCCTTTTCTTGTGTCCTTTTTCTACTGATTTGCTGCCCCCTAAAACATATAAATTGACTGAAATTGTGTTTTAGATGCATGAATTGATCAGTAGGTGTGTTCATAAATCATTTAAGTAGATTGCAACGGATGTTAAGAATATAGATATTACAATCAACTTGTTTTTGTTTTTAAGTCCTATTCAAAATATGATTATTTTCAATGAAAAGTAGTCCAAAAAATAAACTCTCTCTTTACTGACGAACAGTGTAAACTTTTGATTATAATCTTCTCTATTACTATAACACTATAAATTCTTCAGTTAATCACAGAACAAACTTTATCACGGGAAATACCAATATGCAGAGAGCTGTCTTCCATCATGACCACACCAAATGCCTTCAATAAATCTAGGATGTGTTTTGAGCCTCTTAGATAGGGGCAATTTGTACTTGAGCTTGTAAAAATATATCCACATATTGGGATAAATTGGAAATAGAGATCCTATCAGTTACTAAATAGGATGCACTTATGGTTTCATGGGTCTTTACGCATTTTTGCCAAGAAATAAAATACTAGTATCCATGGATGTCCATTTATTAAATATATTTTTATTACTTTTGTGTCAAACATCTTGCCTGCCTGTTTAATGTTTGACTAAAAATGCCTGACATCAAACTGTTCTGTAAAAGTGATCTTAAATTATTCTGAAATTCAGCAGTGGGATCTTGTTTTAGTTTTATATATGTATACAGGTCTCCAAGTAATTGTACTTCTGTACAATTACTGTACCTATATCTTCCCATTGTTACCACTCCCGCCCCCACCCATTTTTGTCAGCAGGTTTAATTATTAGTTCAGTTGATCTGCATGAATCTCTTGATGATTAAAGCAATTCTCTATCTTTCTATTCCTTATTATTTCTAGGATTCTACATTACCAATGCTAACACTGAGTGTATTTGCAGGGAAGAAATTGGATTGCATGTTACTTTTTTCTTTCAGAAAATATTTTAACTCAGTTTCTTTGTAAAGAGTTTCAAATTAAGGAATGTCTCAAATTTACTTTTTTACAAGCAGTTGTAAACATGAGACCCTTGATCAGAAGGGAGATTTCATGTTCATTAAGAATGAGTGGGCTTGAATTGAAAATCAAGGCTGTATCTATTGGTTGTACAAGCTTTTGCCTGGTGCATTGTCTACTACACCCCCTGGACTTTTTTTTACCTTTTTGCTGAATTTAAAAATGGGTAAATTTAACCTGATTACTAGATCCTGTTTTAACATTATTTCCTTTGGTTCAGAAAGTTTTGAATAAAGTTAAAATCTATTTTTTCTATTTTAGAACCACATATTTATTGGACCACCCATTACTTATAGCCTTATTTCCTCCCGGATGCTTGATGACTAATTTCTATTTTTTTTACGATGTTTAGAGTACACTTTGCCTTCAGAATGATTAGGGCTTATCAATGTTTCCACTTCCAATCTGTTTTGTATTTCTGTATCATTTATACCCCTCCAGTATCCCTCTGCTCTACCACCATCTCTGGTTGAAATTCTGTTCATTCTATAATGGGGACTCTGTCTCTCTGGAATTTCTTCTTTTTATAATCAATAATATTTTTTTTCCAATAGATGTAACCTGTGTTGTAAATGTTTTTTTCCTATAGTCATATAGTTATCATGAAGGGTTGTAATTTTTTAAGAATGGATTTCATTTTCTCATTAGTTTATAATTGTTCCTTCCTGGCCTCAATCTCAAGTTTGTTCTACATGTAGATAGAACCCATAAAGTAAAGAGTCACGCTTTTTTTTTAATAATGTCATCAACTAAGTCAAAAGATCATTTCTTTTGTACTTTAGCCCTATATGGACTGGGTTACACTGTAAATATTTCTCCAATGTTAATACGTTCAATAAATTCCTTGTTTCTTGCAATAGATAGTCCTCTAATGTCCCCAAACCAGGCATTATACTTTCTTAGTCATAATTGTAAGAGGGCACAATCAGGTGAGTCTTAAAAATTATTCAATTTGCCCTTTATTTCCAAACAGGGCAATAGGTTTGGTATAAAACCCAAATTGGGAGCACGAAAAGGTAAAGAAATATACAAACTGCTTATTTTGGCTCACTTTAGAAGATAGAAATAATATAACCAACAACAGCATAACTGAATGAAGTCAATCCTCCACGAATCTAGTATAAGAAACAGAACTACTTTATTAGTCAGTGGTGCTTATCTTGCATATAAATAAGTCTATCCAAATAGTGGCAAAGATACAACATAAAATAGCTCTACTTACTCATAATTGTGAATAATTCCGTATAGCTTAAAGATTCAGCTAAGAAGATTCCTTCCTATGGTAATCCATCTGACTCCTTCAAGTTTTGCCAGACGTTAAATACCATGTATATCCAATAGTTAAAATCTCATAGAACTCAGTTCTAAAAAGGAGGCAGTGATTCCCAACAGAGGTTTGAGTGCAATATACTGTGAAAACCAGACCAGTAGCAAAATGACATGTAGGTGGTTTTGTGAACAACGCCTATCTAAGTTTAAATTACTCAGTGGGTAATGTCACTCGATTCTACAGCATTACTTCTGACACGTTTCGATAGGTCCACCTATATTTCTCAAGGAATATTGTGGATCTTGAACAGGAAGAACAAGCATCCACTGCCTGAACACTACAGGGAGCATCGTAATGAAAGCTTTTTGGTCGACTGTGTTGAAAATGTTGGGGGCTGCATCTAAGTGGGTTAATAAACTTAACTCTATTGTTTCTGCAGAGATTAATTGTGATACAGAGCTGTTTGACCTTTTTTATCGCAGCTACCCAAGAGTTAATTGTCCCAAGAAGGAAGCCAAATGTGAAAAAGTGGACCATTCGCATCCACATATTCCAGAGTATTTCATGCAAAAAAAGGGAGATAATTATGGAAATGCATTGAAAGTAAAGCTGTGGAAGGGAGTGATGTCATCCGCATTACTGTTTGAACTTGCATCTTTCATGCAGCCACCACCCTGTTATTTGGCACCCAGCCAGGGCTTTGGCAATGCATTACATTTGAACTTCTTTTCAGCATCACTGACTCCTTTTAAGATCTGAGTCCAACAGAATTTTATTAACATGCACTGTCACATATTGGATATACATGTTATTTAACCCTTGTCTAAACTTAAAGGAGCCGGATGGATTATCACAGAGCGGAACCTTCTCAGCTGAATTATAACTAAGTAGAACAATTTTATATTGTATCTTTGCCACTAGCAGACTACATATTGAGCTATTGAAACTCAAGGCAAATGCTGACTGATAGAGTACATTGCTATTGGATTTGTACATCTGCCATAATGTATTTTGTGGTTTGGAAATTAGCTTCCGGTGTCACCCTAGCTTGTTCATGGTATAACAAATTGACATGATTGCTTCTGTCCAATTAGCAATAAGGAGATCCAGAAGCAGTAGCACTGAACCAGCAAGTAGTAGAGCACTTTTCCTGGCTATGTGTGGTGTCAGATGTCTGTGTATCTCCACTGTATATGTCACTAACGCATTCCTTCAAAGCTGCAGGGGCACATTACTGACATAGCAGGAGGGTTGAACCCTAGCATGCAGGAATAAAACACAACTGGTAGAGTTTAATGGTAAAGCTTTTTGCATTGCTTTAAACTCTGCAAACAAGTAAAGACAGGATTCAATGGAGGTGGTCGACACGTTCGCTGCACAGGAAAATGTGTAGTGTTGCAGAGACATCCACTCATTGGAGAGGTCACTCGGATGGTACACAGTGTTCCGGGATGCCCAGCGCTCCCGTGACTGCAGGACGCTGAACCCCGGGGGCTGGAGCTGACATCAACATTGGAGGTGGGAAAACAGGGTGTGGCTAGCATGATTTAGAGCCGCCCACTGCTCCTTTGTCAATTTTGAAGTGGACTATCTGGCACAGACTGACATTTTGATAAATATGTTTGTTGAAAAAGGATATTTTGGAGAAAAACTAGAAAGTACTTGGAGGTTGGTGGGTGGCATGGATAGGGAAATCATGCTACAAAAAGGAACAGAATCTTTGAATTTGACCATCATCACCTTGTTTAACACCTTGTATAAGAAAAAAAGTCTTAAAAGACACTGGCCTATTTTATGTCAGGATTCTACTCTAGGGAAAGTGTTACCCAAGAAACCCACGTTCATGTATTGGAGAGCCCCAGGACTTAGAAATAAGATTGTGTCCAATGTCCCTGATCCTCCACAAAAAATGGTTACTTTTTTGATTAGGAAGAATATTTTAAGTGTGGGAGATGCAGGCCATGCAGAACTACACATAGAGGACTGCGGAAACGATCGTGTTTTCAATCAAATGTCCGTCAATGTCAAATGTTAGCAACAACCAATATCCGGTAAAAAAACATATTACCTGCAACATTACTTATGTAGTATATGTATGGGAGTGTCTGTGCGGCCTCCAATATGTTAGCACCCTATGCAATTTTCAGATTAGAATAGGGGAACATGTCAATAATATCCAGAAGAATAAAAAAAATATAGGTTTTCCAACCATTTTAGTTTAGCACACAACACAGACCTCAAACTACAAATTTTTTATGCTATAGACAGGTAAAGTTAATAAACATTGGAAGAGGTCCAATATGAGAAGGGAGGTTTCACAGAGAGAAACCCGTTGGACCTATGAGTTGGACACAATTACCCCAAAGAAAGAAATATTGACATAGACTTAAATTGTTTTTGAACTATTGATTTTAGGAGTGCATAAATATTCAGTTCGGTTTTATTTATGTTTTTATTCAATAATAAATTTATACATACAGTATCTCACAAAAGTGACTACACCGCTCATATTTTTGTAAATTTTTTTTATACCTTTCCATGTGACAACACTGAAGAAATGACACTTTGCTACCATGTAAATTAGTGAGTCTACAGCTTGTATAAAAGTGTAAATTTGCTGTCCCCTCAAAATAACTTAACGCAGCCATTAATGTCTAAACCGCTGGGAACAAAAGTGAGTACACCCCTAAGTGAAAATGTCCAAATTGGGCCCACGACATCATAGGGCTGGTGGATGTTAGACACCTTGCCCTCCTCCACCTTGGGGTCGTTATCATGTTGGAATGCTGCCCTGCGGCCCAGTTTCTGAAGGGAGGGGATCATGCTCTGCTTTAGTATGTCACAGTACATGTTGGCATTCATGGTTCCCTCAATGAACTGTAGCTCCCCAGTGCTGGGAGCACTCATGCAGCCCCAGACCATGGTGGGACCCAAATCTACTTGTGGGTGTGAAGCTCTGGTGAGATTTTTTTTTTATCTATGTGGCATAGGTGTTTTCTACTGGCTGAATAGCACAGAGGAGCACTTCTTTCAGGAGGGTGGATGGTATTTGCATTATAACCACTAAAGAGTTACATACATGGACACTTAGGGGTTGATTTACTAAAGGCAAAAAAACTTTTTTGCAGTTTCATTCTGCAAATGCAGTCACTCCAGAGATTAATAGTGTAAATGAGGTAAAACTTCACTTTGCAAAGAATACCCAATCACGTGCAAGGAAAATTTTAAAAAATAGCATTTTTCCTTGCACATGATTGGATGATGGAAGTCAGCAAAGCTTCTGCTCGTTTACCAAGCTCTGGAGCAACTGCAATTGCAAAATGCACAGCCTATTTGACTTTAGTAAATCATCCCCTTAATGTTGTGACACAGATTGCTTTGTTGTATTGTGTTTCATTTAAATATTGCTGTTTAGATTCATTAACACAAGTGATTGTATGCGATTTACAGTGGGTTTTGATGTCTGTGTGGTACGTTATTGCACATAAGATAGCGCAGCTCTCACGTATATACAATTTTTTTTATACATTTCACTAATACTGAGTGCTTATTGGGGGGCACGTATTGAGAGCAACATCTAAGTTATATTAGGATCCATAGCACTGTTTTTATCTATTTGTCTTCTATTCACTTTTAACTGGTAAATACCATACATTTATCTTAGAGAGACAACTGGGGTAATCCAATAATCCTTTTCTGGTGGTATGGTCCCTTTAAAGTGCCCTGTGCCAAGTTTATAAAAGCATTGCAACAGTTTCATATGACAAATTGATACAGTGCTTATTGTGTCACATTTACATTGTGTTGTTATGGCTGTGACAAATTCAGAAAGCATTATCTCCAGCTCATAGATAACAAAGCTGAAGGTTATTTAGACCAAATCAAAGTTGGTGTAATGAATACTGAGAAACTAGTTCCCCATCAGGTCCGCCTTTCTTGTGATTGACAACAGTTGGCAGTGGGCAGATTCCATAGCTTCTATTCAGACCAAGAGCAGCTATGAAATCTGCTCACAGGCAAGGCAGAAATGATGGGGAATCAAGAGTTCCCTATCAGGCTCTACCTATCCCACAACAAAACACCTCAGCCATGCTTATGTCTATGGTTCCAAAAGACACACTGTCTATGACTCTTTTTATGAATCCCAGGCTCAGTATTTAGAATACATGTATCCTGAAGGGTAGAATATTTAGATGTGTTATGCCATACCATTGCTTAAAGAGGAGCTCCACCCAAAAGGGATAGCTCCGCTTATCTGCCTCCTCCCTCCCTTCGCTGATACATTTGGCATCTTTTGGGTGGGAGCAGGTACCCGCTCCCACCTCCGGCTCAGTTCGCTGCGGCGAAGTGAGCCAGAAGTTTGCCCCCTCCTCCTTCCACCCCACAACCGCCCATTGCGCGATTCACGAATGCACAGTAGATTGCGGCTTTACAGCCGGTTTGCCTTAGCCAAGATGATGGCTGCAGCACCCGAGAGCCGATTCAAGAACTGGCCCAAGTGAGGACACAACTGGATGCCTGGACAGGTAAATACCCTAACAGTAAAAATCAGCAGCTACAGTATTTGTAGCTACTGACTTTTGATTTCTTGGGGGGGGGGTGTTGGTGGTGGAACTTTAAACTATATCTAAACCAAAAAAACAACAAAAATGTAATATATTAAAGCCTACCAATCCTAATGCTGGCCATACACGTATAGATTTTTGGAGGAGAACATTTGTACGAAGATTATGACTATGACTTCTGGGAAGCCGACAAAAGTAGACACTATGCAGTAATGGAAACAGCTGTGAATGACTCTGAACAAAACCAGTAGTGAAACTACCAAAACTCATCCAGAATGGAGAACCTTAATGCCCTGTACACACGAGCAGAAATTCCGCCAGCAAAAGTCAGATGTGAGCTTTTGGTTGGAAATTCCGGCCGTGTGTATGCTCCATCGGACTTTTGCTGGCGAAATTTCCGCCAGCAAAAGATTGAGAGCTGGTTCTCTATTTTTCCGACGGAAAAAGATCTTGACGGAAATTCAGTTCGTCTGTATGCAATTCCAACGAGCAAAAAACCATGCATGCTCGGAAACAATTCGATGCATGCTCGGAAGCATTGAACTTCATTTTCTCAGCTCATCGTAGTGTTGTACGTCCCTGTGTTCTTGACGGTCGAAAGTTCAGAGAACTTTTGTGTGACCTTGTGTATGCAAGCCAAGCTGGAGTGGAATTCCATCGGAAAAACCATCCAAGACTTTTCCGATGGAAATTCCGCTCGTGTTTATGGGGCATAAGTGTTTGCAACTTGAATAAAAGTTCATTCACCTCCATATTTCGGGGCTTTGCCCCTTCATTTAGGCGAGAAGTGGAGAAGAGTTTTGGCAGTTTCGCTCCTGGTTTGTTCAGAGTCATTCACAGCTGTTTCCATCTCTGCATACCACCTCTTCTTTTACCGGCTTTTCAGAAGTCAAGTCTTTGCATCGGTTCGGTGACCTGACATTCGATAGGAGTTAAATTACTTAGTTACATGCTCTGATCAAGTAGCTTATTTGTGAGTTCAATTGGTCTCCATTTTATTTAATAAAGGGTGTCCTATCTGCACTCAGGTTTGTTTTACTCCCTAGTGTATCCAAAAGATGGTAAGGTTGATTAACTAAAGGAATAGAAACTGATCGCTTTTTTTTTATAAAGCCCAACTCTGGGAAATGTAAAATTATCCCTTGCAGTGGACCTGTGCCCATACTGCAGGGGTTAATTTCTCATATAATTCTAAAACACTTTTTAAATCTACGCTTCAGCAGTCTATTATGCTATTAGGACCAAAGCAAGATCAATTAGACTTGATGCAGCTAAGGGACAGTCCATCACTGGAGCAATGGGGAGCTTCATCTGCCGGGGGATCAGAGGATCAGGTAAGTTTTAAGTTCAGGTGAGAGCTTTTCCCCTTCCTGACACTAGGCGAACGGAGCCCCACTGCAAGCAATAATTTCACATTTTTTAGTTGAGCTTTAAAGTGAGCATTATGTGTGTTCATTATGCTATGTGAATGATAGCAAATAAGGTAAACTGTAAATATACAATCACATGCAAGAGAAATTTAAAAAAAAAGGATTATGCTATTCCATGATTGGTTGATTGAAGTAAACACGGCTTACCTTTTCTGTACAAAGCTTTTAGGAAATTGGTGGTCAAAGACAGCAGGCCATACATGATTTGTGTTTTTCCCTTCAACCAGCTGGTTGAATGAAAAAATATGAACTGATTTCCCGTATACACATTTGATGTGGATGGGGGAATCACCCTCGCTGAGCTATTGTATTCTGCCAGCAGGGAGTCTTCTCCAACAGCAGAATACATGAATCAGTGTTGCTGGCTTTAGCCTGCTCCACTAATCGTTCAGGGAAAACCCCACAGGCTGGTTGTACACAAGTTCATTGATAGGTCAACTTGTGTACAACCAGCTGGCCTATACATAGATTGAAATTCAGCAGGTCTCTGCTGACCAGCTGGCCAAATTTTGATCCATGTATGATCAGCTTTGGACTGACTTTTTGGTGTATTCTTCAACAAGCCCAGTGCAAAGTCAACAGTCAGTGTTACTTTAGTAAAGCATTCTGTGTCTTTTAGCTGAGTTTAGCACTCCTTAAAGAGGAAGTAAACCCTGATGGGTTTTACTTCCTTCCTTTGCCTCTGCAAAGTAAAAGCATAATGTGCTAGTATGCATCGCATACTAGCACATTATGTGACACTTACCTGCAAACGAAGCCCTCACCGTTGACGCTGCAGGCCGCATCCATGTTCGCCCCTCTTCCTTCCGCGGCCGTGGACTCCGACTCTGTGGCTGGCCAGAGACGCTTGGGCGCGGGAGCCACCAGTCATGGCACTCGCTCGTGAAGAAATGGCACGGGGCGTTTCTTCACAGCGCATGCGCCGATGACATCATCGACGCAAAACACAGTAGATATCTCCTAAACAGCGTACGTTTAGGAGATATTTACAGTACCTATAGGTAAACCTTATGCTAGGCTTACTTATAGGTACAACTTCCACAGAGAGGTTTACAAGCTCTTTAAAGTTTACCCCCCCAGTTGAAATGCATGTGATGTGGCTGAGAACTATGTATATGGCTCGCAAACTTATACTACAAAAATGGATATCAAATCACTCACCAATGATAGATCAATTGATCAAAGCAATTGATCTTAATTTAAGATGGGAGGAATTGACATATAAGCATTTGAGGTGTTATTTTTAAAAAATTGTGAAGATTTGGCAATAGTATTAGTTTCTAATTTTCAGCCATCTGAGTATATTAATGATAATATGGAAAGTTAATAATGAGATAGAATCTTGCAGGGAAATAACCAAACAAGAATATATGCACCATAAAGGTGTAATAATGGATCTGTTTAATGATTGAAATACAGTTTAGTGAGCGTACATTTGTTTTCGTTTTTTTGGGGTTTTTTTGTTGTAGCTGTTGTTGTATTGTATTGATGATGGGTGAGGATATGAGATGGATATGTTTTATGTGCTTTTCCTGTTGTATAATGAAAAAAATTAATAAAAATGATTTGATTGAAAAAGTATATCAAAAATATTTTTTCAAGTTTTGGGCAGAATGTGCAAATATAGGGGTTTTAACCATTTCATATTCGATGCAAAATGGTAGCTTTAAATATAAATAAATTTTAAAAAAATAAAATACTTTAAGTGATATTACAGCTTGATGAATCAGAGCCGTGGCCTCCAATTTACATGCCTTTAATTGATCCCCAATGTAGACAACATCCAAGATGAATATGCATACTGATTGTTTGCAGCTGAATTGATCCAATCAGACCTTTCCGCTGATAAAACATTTACATTAGTAGTGTTTAATCCCATACAAATTGAAAAGCTTTTTTCAGCTATCAAAGGTTCTGAAATCTGTTTTAGTCCATGGAGGATCAAGACATCAAACCACCCATTTTATCCCAGAGTCCAGTAAGATGCAGGGGAAAGTAGCTGAGCCTGCTCCAGCAGAACCTATAATAGAAACTAACAAACAATCACTACTCTCAATGATTATGGGGAGGCCAAAAACGAAACATACCTAACTTTTGTAGCCTACAGAGGAGTACTTCACTGGTTTTCACACTTCTGTTTCCTCGGTAGTATCCTAATTATAGTAGCAAAACCCCTGTGCTCTTTGTCTCCTGTAAATATGGCCGTTGCCTTTCTATTTAAAGCGACTGTAAAGCTTTGTTTTTTATTTTTTTAAAATAACAAACATGTCATACTTACCTCCACTGTGCAGTCCATTTTGCACAGACTGGCCCCGATCTCAGACTTCTGGGGTCCCCCGGCGGCGCTGGTAGCTCCTCCCCGCATCGTATAACCCCCTAGGAGAAGCGCCCTCCAGGGGGGTTACCTTGCGGGCGCACTCCCGAGTCTAGCATTCGGCATCCATAGACTCCGAATGTAGGACTCCACCCCACCCCCCGGCATCCGCGTCATTGGATTTGATTGACAGCAGCGGGAGACAATGGCTGCGCTACTATCAATCTATCCAATCAAGAGCCAAGAACCCTGGGCAGAGAGGAAGAGCACATTTCCGGCGGGGGAATACAGGACTCAGGTGAGTAAAACAGGGGGGCTGGGGGGCTGGTCAGTGACAGAAGTTTTTACACCTTAATGCATAGGATACATTTGGGTGAAAAAACACGTGGGTTTACAACCCCTTTAAAGTTGTTCCATGGCTGGCCAATTTTACACTGCTGTGTCATTTGCAGTCTCTTTTTTTTTAATCAATCAATTTTATTAACATTTTAACCACTTGTCGACCACCTCACGCCGATGTACGTCCTAACTTTGCCGGTGGATATCGTTGTTATGGCAGCAGCTAGCTGCCATAACCCCGGTATCCCCGTTTTCCTGCGGCGGTAGGCTGCAAGATAAAAGTGGTCTCTGCGGCGGATTCGCCGCAAGATCACTTTTATCGGTGGCAGAAGAGGGCCCCCCTCCCGCCGCGATCCGGTGCCCTCCGACGCTTACCGGAGCCGTCGGTAGTGGCGGAGGCGATCGCATCTGTCCTCTAGCTGTGCCTGGAGACGAGTGAGGGGAAGATGGCGCCCACTCGTCTCCATGACACTGCAGTCAAAACGTCACTTCCGCCCATACGTCTTAAAGGCATATTTTTTTCAATGTCATTTTTTTGAATGACTTTTTTTTTTTATTATTGCATTTTAGTGTAAATATGAGATGTGAGGTCTTTTTGACCCCAGATCTCATATTTAAGAGGACCTGTCATGCTTTTTTCTATTACAAGGGATGTTTACACTGGAAAGTGTTTTGATATTTATATTTCAGCACGTTGCACTTTTATTAATTATTACCACGATTGCACTTCTATATGCACTTGGTGGTTTATCATTTATAGTTATTTGCATTATATTTTACCTGTATGGTTTTATTTATCACATTATATGTGTTTTATATGTGAAAATATTTTTTATATATATTATATATTTTATATGTGGCACTATACTAGCGCGGGCACATTTACTATTTTATGTCTATTTACACGCAATGAAACGTGGTTCAGTGCTTGCAGCTTAAATAGTTTACTCCTTAGAGGCATTGGTCCATCTGTGGCTCGCAAGACACCCATATTTTATTTGTATCTTTTTTGTAAGCTATTCCCAGTAGGAATTTACTGTACGTCTAAAGGGATGCAGACCCTGCAATTTTCTTCATTTGAGCCCTGATTCTGCAGCAGCTGGTTGATAATTATGGAACCACTCCCATTAAACTCACTCAGCACATGAGTACATGAGCACAGTGGAACAAACGATTATTTCTTCAGAATAACAAAAAGGTAGGAATCTGCAACAAAATTTGTTATAATCCTTGCAATGTACATAGATCACCCAGAAGTAAATGTTTTTTTTCTCAACAAAAGTGGAGTTAATTGTTTTAAATAAAGTGATTTTGGGATTGGTCACTAGAGGATGCCCTCATTGGTTCAATGCAGTAATTTAAACTCCCTGCTTAACAACTGCTGATATATCATTAACAGGGAATCCATTGTGGTAAATAGGTCAGTTAACTCACTGACTTGAAGTAAAGCACTATCACTGTACTGCAAAGCAGAAAAAAGAAAAAAGAACCCGATTATGAAATAAGCAAATGTGGTTGTCCTTGGGGTGTGTGTGTGTGTGTGTATATATATATATATATATATATATACAGTATATATATATATATATATATATATATATATATATATATACACACAAGCGATCCCCTAGTTACAAACATCCGACTTACAAATGACTCCTACTTACAAACGGAGTGAGACAACAGGAAGTGAGAGGAAATTTACCCCTAGGAAGGGAAATTCACTCCTGTAAGAGGGTACCTCCACTGATGCTTTATCACCAAGGCTTGTTTCCACAAGAACCCAGATTTTTCAAAATCCAATTGTCATTGGAACAGGAAGTGAGGTGAAATCTTCTGAAGAGGGACACAGACAGCAAAATAAACATTACAGGGGTGTTAACCCTTCCCTATGCTATGCAAAAAGCTTAAAAATATTTTTTTTTGTCTGGAGCTACACTTAAAAAAATTGACCTGTTCTGACTTACAAACAGATTCAACTTAAGAACAAACCTACAGAACCTATCTTGTTTGTAACCTGGGGACCGTCTGTAGTGACATTATGAAAGGCGAGGTGATTGATGGACGTTATGTTTCACATCATATGCGTTCATTTGCAGGGAACTAAGATGGAATCCGGTCCAGGTTTTACCAGCCACCTTAGCAGGGTTGGTTCAGGACCAGATTTTACAGTCCACTTGTGTCCACCAGCAGGTGGTATAAATAAAGCAAGACTAGAGCAAAAGATTGCTTATGGCCTGAGACTCAGGAAGCCAAAACCTGAGAGAGCTGCTGTGTTAAGTTTGCTTTGTGAGAGAAAGAAAAGGTTTGTATTATCTTTGTTTTGCGGGTGATTGGGAGAAGCCCTTCACCCATGAGTTAGGAGCCTGCAATGTTTAGGTAGTGACTGGATGGCAAGGATTTATTTTCTGTTTTTGTTTGTTTGATTTTCATGCAACCTTTTAAAATAAACCTAGCTACAAGTCAGATTTTAAGAAAACCTGCCATTTTGGACTTTTTTTTCCCAGGGAAGGTGATCCCCATTGAGTCAACCCCATACAATTAACCCCCTACAATATATATATATATATATATATATATATATATATATATATATATATATATATATATATATATATATATACAGTATATGCAAAAGTGTGTGTGTGTGTATATAGTATCTCATTTTATTATATCTTTTCATGTAACAACACTGAAGAAATGACACTTGTCTACAATGTAAAGTAATGAGTGTACAGCTTGTATAACAGTGTAAATTTGCTGTCCCCTCAAAATAACTCGACATCCAGCCATTAATGTCTAAACCGCTGACAACAAAAGTGAGTACACCCCTAAGTGAAAATGTCCAAATTGGGCTAAATTAGCCATTTTCCCTCCCCAGTGTCATGTGACTCGTTAGTGTTACAAAGTCTCAGGTGTGAATGGGGAGCAGGTGTGTTAAATTTGGTGTTATCGCTCTCACTCTCTCATACTGGTCACTGGAAGTTCAACATGGCACCACATGGCAGAGAACTCTCTGAGGATCTGAAAAAAAGAATTGTTGCTCTACATAAAGGTGGCCTAGGCTATAAGAAGATTGCCAAGACCCTGAAACTGAGCTGAAGTACGGTGGCCAAGACCATACAGCGGTTTAACAGGACAGGTTCCACTCAGAACAGGCCTCGCCATGGTTGACCAAAGAAGTTGAGTGCACATGCTCAGCATCATATCCAGAGGTTGTCTTTGGGAAATAGACGTATGAGTGCTGCCAGCATTGATGCAGAGGTTGAAGGGGTGGGGGGTTAGCCTGTCAGTGCTCAGACCATACGCCACACACTGCACCAAATTGGTCTGCATGGCTGTCGTCCCAGAAGGAAGCCTCTTCTAAAGATGATGCACAAGAAAGCCGCAAACAGTTTGCTGAAGACAAGCAGACTAAGGACATGGATTACTGGAAACATGTCCTGTGGTCTGATGAGACCAAGATAAACGTAATTGGTTCAGATGGTGTCAAGCGTGTGTGGCAGCAACCAGGTGAGGAGTACAAAGACAAGTGTGTCTTGCCTACAGTCAAGCATGGTTGTGGGAGTGTCATGGTCTGGGGCTGCCAGCACTGGGGAGCTACAGTTCATTGAAGGAACCATGAATGCCAACATGTACTGTGACATACTGAAGCAGAGCATGATTCCCCTCCCTTCGGAGACTGGGCCACAGGGCAGTATTCCAACATGATAATGACCCCAAACATGGATTGGCCAAGCATGTCTCCAGACCTAAACCCTATTGAGCATCTGTGGGGAATCCTCAAATGGAAGGTGGAGGAGCGCAAGGTCCCTAACATCCACAACCTCCGTGATGTCATCATGGAGGAGTGGAAGAGGACGCCAGTGGCAACCTGTGAAGCTCTGGTGAACTCCATGCCCAAGAGGGTTAAGGCAGTGCTGCAAAATAATGGTGGTCACACAAAATATTGACACTTTGGGCCCAATTTGGACATTTTCACTTAGGGGGTGTACTCACTTTTGTTGCCAGCAATTTACACATTAACCACTTGAGCCCCGGACCATTATGCTGCCTAAGGACCAGAGGTCTTTTTCCAATTTGGCACTGCGTCGCTTTAACTTTTAATTGCGCGGTCATGCAATGCTGTACCCAAACGAAATTTGCGTCCTTTTCTTCCCACAAATAGAGCTTTCTTTTGATGGCATTTGATCACCTCTGCGGTTTTTATTTTTTGCGCTATAAACGGAAAAAGACCGAAAATTTTGAAAAAAAATGATATTTTCTACTTTTTGTTATAAAAAAAATCCAATAAACTCAATTTTAGTCATACATTTAGGCCAAAATTTATTCGGCCACATGTCTTTGGTAAAAAAAATGTCAATAAGCGTATATTTATTGGTTTGCGCAAAAGTTATAGCGTCTACAAACTAGGGTACATTTTCTGGAATTTACACAGCTTTTAGTTTATGACTGCCTATGTCATTTCTTGAGGTGCTAAAATGGCAGGGCAGTACAAAACCCCCCAAATGACCCCATTTTGGAAAGTAGACACCCCAAGGAAATTGCTGAGAGGCATGTTGAACCCATTGAATATTTATTTTTTTTGTCCCAAGTGATTGAATAATGACAAAAAAAAAAAAAATATTTACAAAAAGTTGTCACTAAATGATATATTGCTCACACAGGCCATGGGCCTATGTGGAATTGCACCCCAAAATACATTCAGCTGCTTCTCCTGAGTATGGGGATACCACATGTGTGGGACTTTTTGGGAGCCTAGCCGCGTACGGGGCCCCGAAAACCAATCACCGCCTTCAGGATTTCTAAGGGCATAAATTTTTGATTTCACTCCTCACTACCTATCACAGTTTTGAAGCCCATAAAATGCCCAGATGGCACAAAACCCCCCCAAATGACCCCATTTTGGAAAGTAGACACCCCAAGCTATTTGCTGAGAGGCATGTTGAGTCCATAGAATATTTTATTTTTTGACACAAGTTGCGGGAAAGTGACAATTTTTTTTTTTTTTTGCACAAAGTTGTCACTAAATGATATATTTCTCACACAGGCCATGGGCATATGTGGAATTGCACCCCAAAATATATTCAGCTGCTTCTCCTGAGTATGGGGATACCACATGTGTGGGACTTTTTGGGAGCCTAGCTGCATACGGGGCCCCGAAAACCAAGCACCGCCTTCAGGATTTCTAAGGGCGTAAAGTTGTGATTTCACTCCTCACTGCCTATCACAGTTTTGAAGGCCATAAAAAGCCCAGATGGCACAAAACCCCCCCAAATGACCCCATTTTGGAAAGTAGACATCCCAAGCTATTTGCTGAGAGGCATGTTGAGTCCATGGAATATTTTATATTTTGACACAAGTTGCGGGAAAGTGACAATTTTTTTTTTTTTTTTTGCACAAAGTTGTCACTAAATGATATATTGCTCAAACATGCCATGGGCATATGTGGAATTACACCCCAAAATATATTCTGCTGCTTCTCCTGAGTACGGGGATACCACATGTGTGGGACTTTTTGGGAGCCTAGCTGCATACGGGGCCCCGAAAACCAAGCACCGGCTTCAGGATTTCTAAGGGCGTTAAGTTGTGATTCCACTCCTCACTACCTATCACAGTTTTGAAGGCCATAAAATGCCAAGATGGCACAAAACCCCCCCCAAATGACCCCATTTTGGAAAGTAGACACCCCAAGCTATTTGCTGAGAGGCCTGGTGAGTATTTTGCAGCTCTCATTTGTTTTTGAAAATGAAGAAAGACAAGAAAAATTTATTTTTTTTTTTTCTTTTTTCAATTTTCGAAAGTTTGTGACAAAAAGTGAGGTCTGCAAAATACTCACTATACCTCTCAGCAAATAGCTTGGGGTGTCTATTTTCCAAAATGGGGTCATTTTGGGGGGGGGGGTTGTGCCATCTGGGCATTCCATGGCCTCCGAAACTGTGCTAGGCAGTGAAGAGTGAAATCAAAAATTTACGCCCTTAGAAAGCCTGAAGGCGGTGCTTGGTTTTCGGGGTCCTGTGTGCGGCTAGGCTCCCAAAAAGTCCCACACATGTGGTATCCCCATACTTAGGAGAAGCAACAGAATGTATTTTGGGGTGTAATTTCACATATTCCCATGGCATGTTTGAGCAATATATCATTTAGTGACAACTTTGTGCAAAAAAAAAAAAAAAAGATTTGTCTCTTTCCCGCAACTTGTGTCACAATATAAAATATTCCATGGACTCGACATGCCTCTCAGCAAATAGCTTGGGGTGTCTACTTTCCAAAATGGGGTCATTTGGGGGGGTTTTGAACTGTCCTGGCATTTTATGCACAACATTTAGAAGCTTATGTCACACATCACCCACTCTTCTAACCACTTGAAGACAAAGCCCTTTCTGACACTTTTTGATTACATGAAAAAATATTTTTTTTTTGCAAGAAAATTACTTTAAACCCCCAAACATTATATATTTTTTTAAAGCAAATGCCCTACAGATTGAAATGGTGGGTGTTTCATATTTTTTTTTCAAACAATATTTGCGCAGCGATTTTTCAAACGCATTTTTTGGGGAAAAAACACACTTTTTTAAATTTTAATGCACTAAAACACACTATATTGCCCAAATGCTTGATGAAATAAAAAAGATGATCTTAGGCCGAGTACATGGATACCAAACATGACATGCTTTAAAATTGCGCACAAACGCGCAGCGGCGACAAAATAAATACATTTTTAAAAGCCTTTAAAAGCCTTTACAGGTTACCACTTTAGATTTACAGAGGAGGTCTACTGCTAAAATTACTGCCCTCGTTTTGTCCTTCGCGGTGATACCTCACATGCATGGTGCAATTGCTGTTTACATTTGACGCCAGACTGACGCTTGCGTTCGCCTTTGCACGAGAGCAGGGGGGGGACAGGGGTGCTTTTTTTTTTTTTTTTTTTTTTTTTTTCTTTATTATTTTTTTGCTTTTTTATCTTATTTTTAAACTGTTCCTTTCATTTTTATTTTTTTTTTATTAATTTTATTGTTATCTCAGGGAATGTAAATATCCCCTATGATAGCAATAGGTAGTGACAGGTACTCTTTTTTTTTAAAATTGGGCTCTATTAGACCCTAGATCTCTCCTCTGCCCTCAAAGCATCTGACCACACCAAGATCGGTGTGATAAAATGCTTTCCCAATTTCCCAATGGCGCTGTTTACATTCGGCGAAATCTAAGTCATGAAATGCTCGTAGCTTCCGGTTTCTTAGGCCATAGAGATGTTTGGAGCCATTCTGGTCTCTGTTCAGCTCTATGGTCAGCTGGCTGAATCACCGGCTGCATTTTCAGGTTCCCTGTTGGGACAGGAAAGCCAGAGAAAAACATAGAAGACGGTGGGGGGGGGGGGTCATTCCCTCCCACTGCTTGCAAAAGCAGTCTAGAGGCTAATTAGCCGCTAGGATTGCTTTTACATGAAAGCCGACCGCTGGCTGAAAAGAATGATACCAAGATGATACCTAAACCTGCAGGCATCATTCTGGTATAACCACTCAAAGTCCATAAACATTCCAGTACGTTGCTGGTCCTTGTTAGGCATATATTGTAAACTTTTTTTTCATGCAGCCTGTGGGCTGAACGAAAAAAAGATATTGATTGGTGGGTATGCCCACCATTAGAATACCTCCCTTCATCCACCCACTTCTAATGATGGGCATACATGCACCATTTATATATGCCGACGCATGGGGGCATCCTCCCGCAAAAGGCAGGAGCAAATTGCTCCTCCACCCACTGCTGCCCCCACGCTTCGGCATATATGCTGAAGTATGTAACTGTGGTGGTGAAATCACCTCCGACAGCGCTGGAGTCACGGCTTTATATATCGTGGGAGCAAACGCTGTTGCTGTCAAGATAAATAAATCCGCGCTGCAACTGAATGGCGTACCTGCTAAGCAAATGATGGTTAACAATAAAACAAAGTAACATTACAGTATAACAGTAAGACTTACCATACCTGCAAAGCAAATACAAAAAAAAAAAACATAGTAAAAAATAAAACATTTAACGCAACCTGTGTCTAAAATATATATATGCCGAAGCATGGGGGCATCCTCCCGCAAAAGGCAGGAGCAAATTGCTCCTCCACCCACTGCTGCCCCCACGCTTCGGCATATATGCTGAAGTATGTAACTGTGGTGGTGAAATCACCTCCGACAGCGCTGGAGTCACGGCTTTATATATCGTGGGAGCAAACACTGTTGCTGTCAAGATAAATAAATCCGCGCTGCAACTGAATGGCGTACCTGCTAAGCAAATGATGGTTAACAATAAAACAAAGTAACATTACAGTATAACAGTAAGACTTACCATACCTGCAAAGCAAATACAAAAAAAAAAAACATAGTAAAAAATAAAACATTTAACGCAACCTGTGTCTAAAATATATATATGCCGAAGCATGGGGGCATCCTCCCGCAAAAGGCAGGAGCAAATTGCTCCTCCACCCACTGCTGCCCCCACGCTTCGGCATATATGCTGAAGTATGTAACTGTGGTGGTGAAATCACCTCCGACAGCGCTGGAGTCACGGCTTTATATATCGTGGGAGCAAACGCTGTTGCTGTCAAGATAAATAAATCCGCGCTGCAACTGAATGGCGTACCTGAAAACAATAAAATGGTTACCAACACAGTAAACGGTAAAGTATAAAAAATCTGAAAAGCAAACATGGTAAAACATAATAACAATAAAACATTGCAGAATAGAATAGAGTAAAAAAGAGCAGAACAATAGAGAGAGAATAGAGAGAGAGAGAGAACAATAAAACAACAACTATTTTTGGTTTTTTTATTTTATATTTTTTTTTGTGTTTTTATTTTTTTTAATTTTTTTTTAATTTTTTTTTTTTTACACTTTTTTTTAGTAACTTTTAACTTTTGTAACTCGTTCCAGGTTTGGGTCTCTCAAAATGCAATGGCATCTTGGGAGACCCTGTGTTAGTGTGCCTAGTCTGTGCAGTGCTGAACCCTACGCTAATACTCAACTAATGTATGGTAGCGTTCAAAGCATTCACCCATGCAAAGACCAGGATTGCCAGGACAGGAGGGACAATAAGACCGGGTGTCACGCCTAAATCCGCGCTTGCTGCAGACACGACATCTTTTTTGGGGGGCTTTTTGGGTAGGGGTACTCGGGATGGCATAAAGAAAATGCCGCTCATGCAGCCGGCTTACTGCATTTGGTTGGGGAAGGTGAGGTAGAGCACCGTCTGGAAACAGAAGGGCTCTGACGATCTCTTCCTGGAATTTAAGGAAGGATCCAGTCTGTCCTGAAGCTCTGTATAGCACATGAGCATTCAGCAAAGCCAATTGAAATAAATAAACAGACACTTTTTTGTACCAGCGTCTGGCCTTACGGGCAACTAGGTACGGCGCCAATAACTGGTCGTTGAGGTCCACCCCTCCCATATTAAGGTTGTATTCGTGGACACAGAGGGGTTTCTCCACAACACCAGTCGCCGTAGGAATTTGGGTCGTCGTGTCTGCATGAAGGGAGGTGAGAACGAAAACATTCTTCTTATCCCTCCACTTCATAGTGAGCAAATTATTATACTTCAAGCAGGCTCTCTCCCCCAGCCTAAGACGGGAATCTACAAGCCGCTGGGGAAAGCCCCGGCGATTAGGTCGCACGGTGCCACATGCTCCAATCTGCTGATCAAACAAGTGACTAAAAAGTGGCACGCTCGTATAATAATTGTCCACGTACAAGTGGTACCCCTTTCCGAATAAGGGTGACACCAAGTCCCACACTATCTTGCCAGCGCTTCCTATGTAGTCAGGGCAGTTTGTCGGCTCTACGTGACTATCTTTGCCCTCGTAAACCATAAAACTATATGTATAGCCTGTGGCCCTGTCACAGAGCTTATACATCTTGACCCCGTATCTGGCACGCTTGCTGGGAAGGTACTGTTTGAATGACAAGCGGCCAGAAAATTTAATCAGGGACTCATCAATGCAGACAACTTGATGGGGGGTAAACAAGTCTGCAAAACGTTGGTTGAAGTGGTTTACGAGGGGCCGAATTTTGTAGAGCCGATCGTATGCAGGGTCTCCACGAGGACGACAGAGTTCATTGTCGTTGAAGTGCATGAACCGCAAAATCTGCTCGTATCGTGCCCTGGCCATGGAAGCAGAGAACAAGGGTGAATGGTAAATTGGGTCAGTGGACCAATATGACCGCAACTTACTCTTTTTATTCAACCCCATGAGGAGGGAAAGGCCCAGAAAGGTCTTAAATTCGGAGACCGTAATTGGTCTCCAATCTCTGGCAAGGGAGGACTGGGGATTAGCGGCGATGTGTTGACCAGCGTATAAATTGCTTTGGTCCACAATAGATCTATAGAGATCTTCGGTGAAAAACAGTGAATAAAAATCCAGTGGCGTAAAGTCAACTGTTTCCACCTGAATTCCGGGTTGGCCAGTGAAAGGGGGAAGTACAGGTGCTGCAGAAGTGGAGGGTTCCCAATTCGGATTGGCCAATGCAGCAGGAAGGGCACTATGGGCACGACGGGCCTGTCTTTGTCTTCTTGGTGGCAGCGGGACACTACTAGTGCTTGCCACCTCGCCAGCTTGAACTGCACTTATGGGACTCGCCACGTCACCACGTGATACTGCAGTGCTGGATGTACGACCAGGGTGTACTAGGCCGCTGGTGCTTGCCAGTTCACCAGAAGGAATAGCGGCGCTAGTACTTCTCTGCTCCATACGAGAGCCCTGCGGTTCTTGCACTTCAAGGACAGAAGAAGATTGGGGTCTGGTACGCCTGACCTTAGCAGGGACCACAACTCTGTCGTCAGAGCTATCTGTCATGGAGCCGCTGTCCTCTACAGGTTCGTATTCTGAGCCTGAACTTGACAGATGAGTTACTTCCTCTTCACTATCTGTCATACTCAGAAACGTGTAGGCCTCTTCACTAGTGTACCTTCGATTTGCCATTTTGGGCTCTAAATTTAGGGGTACACTAGTGAGACTCACAGGCAAAAAAGCTCCTGACTGTCAGCGACTGTATAAAAACGCTACCAAAAAACTGTTAGCGATCGCAGGGATCAGGCCTGACTCTGCGAACGCTGCAGTTATGTGTGCTTAGTGTTTTGTAAGTGTCAGTTATCGATCGATACTGCACTTGGGTGGGCTGGGCAGGGCTGGGCCGAGGAGCAAAACGCAGGTGCTAGCAGGTATCTGGGCTGATCCCGCTAACACTGCGTTTCAGGGAACCCTAAACTGCTGGGGAGTATAGATCTGATCGGATCAGATATTGATCCGCTCAGATACTATAGCACTAAGGGAGGTGTATGCTGCGTGCGTGGGTTTTAGCGGTACTGGCGCTAACCTGACGCTGCCTGGGGCGACGCAGACCTAAGCTGACCCTAAAAATGTAATTTATATCACCGCCGGGCAATTAGGGGGTTAAACCTTTATAGGGTAATAAACGGCGGGTGCCCTAAAACTATAATAAACTGTAATAAACTGTAATAAACTACAAAAAACAAACTAGCTAACCAGCGTCACCCGTAACACTTATACGGTGATCGCTGGTGAAAGGGTTAACTAGGGGGCAATCAGGGGGTTAAAACCTTTAGCAGGTTGTATATGGGGGTCCCTGTCGCTATAAAACACTGACAGCGAACCTATATACTTACCTCCCTAACTAGCGTCACCTGTGTCACTAATACAGCGATCAGAAAAACGATCGCTTAGCGACACTGGTGACGGGGGGTAATCAAGGGGTTAACTTTTATTAGGGGGGGTTAGGGGGGTACCCTGGACCTAAGGGGGGGTACCCTAGACCTAAAGGGGGCTAACCTAACTGCCCTAACACTTGTAACTGACACAAACTGACACCAATGCAAAAAAAAAAAAAAAATGCTATTGGTGTCAGAGTGACAGGGGGTACAGGGGGGTGATCGGGGGGTGATCGGGGGGTGATGGGGGGTGACAAGTGTGCCTGGCGTGTTCTACTGTTAGTGTAGTGTTGTGCAGACTTACTTGATGTCTTCTCTCCTCGGCGCCGGATCAAAAAGACCGACTCGAGGAGGGATGACATCACTTCCTTTCCCTCTGTTTACCTTACAGAGGGAAAGGAAGCATTCTCATTCGCCGGGAGCGATCGGGAGGGGGTGGCCAACAATGGATGGCCTCCCCCTGACCTCTCAACGCCCGGGAACAAATGGCGACCGCCTCGGGCACCGGGGGGGGACCGATCAGACCCCCCACCCGCGGAAGGCAAATCACGTATATATACGTGATTTTGCCTGTCCGTGCCACCTTGCCGACGTAAATCGGCGTGAGGCGGTCGTCAAGTGGTTAATGGCTGTGTGTTGAGTTATTTTGAGGGGACAGCAAATTTACACTGTTATACAAGCTGTACACTCACTCACAAAGTGTAATTTTTTCAGTGTTGTCGCATGAAAAGATATAATAAAATATTTACAAAAATGTGAGGGGTGTACTCACTTTTGTGAGATACTGTGTGTGTGTGTGTGTATATATATATATATATATATATATATATATATATATATATATATATATATATATATATATACATACATATATATATATATATGATATTTACAAACTTTACATAGAAACAAGCTTTTTGAAAAACAATACCACATGTTACTAAGACTACTTACATCAAACTGATTTTTTTTTAAATGTAGAAAAAAAATTAGGAGACTTCTATACATTACCTTCAAAGCGTCAAACTTTTTTTTTAAAAGATTTTGTATTTATGGACATTTTTTAGAACTTCCATGTGCTCCCTGAAAAGTTTAAGCTTACAACCATGGACAAAATAAAAATAAGCGAGGCTTTAAGTTCTGTAGTGTTAAAAGCCTCCTTGCAACATGATGGAAAAGGCATATGGAATGCATCTTCTTTTTTGTTCGATTTCCTTTACAGAGCTATAATTGAGACCAGAATAGCCTAAATAAGCTACAGCCTAGGGACAGCTGAAGAATTGGGCTAATAGGCATTGGCTTGATTACTGAGGCCTACCCAGGGAAATGCATTAGACTGGGTTCTTTTAGTTACTATGGTCAGGTACACTCAATTACCTGTCCTATTTGAAGGGAACCTGGCATGACAGAAACATGTAGACTGCCATTTGTGGCCTCTTTCTGAAATTGCCGCTAGCATGGCTGTGTCTGGCTATAAAGAAACATTGTACCTTTGCCCATCAGAGCAAAGTGACTAATAAAATGGACCCCTCCCTCCCCAATAAACTGGTCGGTGCCTGGAGGGGCTGAGCTAGCCACCACCCCAGTCATCACAGAGTGTGCTGCATAGTTACATAGTTGGTAAGGCTGAAAAAAAGACAATAATCGATCCAGTTCAACTTGTAAAGGTGTATGTGTATCGGTGTCTATAATGATTTCCCATATCCCTGTATGTTGTGTCCTTTTAGATGTACGTCTTATGCCCCGTACACACAGTCAGACTTTGTTCGGACATTCCGACAACAAAATCCTAGGATTTTTTCCGACAGATGTTGGCTCAAACTTGTTTTGCCTACACACGGTCGCACAAAGTTGTCGGAATTTCCGATCGCCAACAACGCGGTGACGTACACCACGTACGACGAGACTAGAAAAGGCCGGTTCAGAACCAAGCGCGGCACCCTTTGGGCTCCTTTTGCTAATCTCGTGTTAGTAAAAGTTTGGTGAGAGACGATTCGCGCTTTTTCAGACTCGTGGCTTTCAGATCGTTTTCTGACGTTCAGTTTGTGCTTGTGGGTTTGTATCTGCTCTTCAGTGCGTGCAGTCAGTTCGTATCGGAGTTTTCTGTGTGATCTTGCCTGCTCGTTGCTGTTTTTCAGGTCGCTCTTCACAGGCCTTGCTGTTCTTCAGTGCGTTCTGTTACTTCATTCTGAGCAGCCGACCGTTTTCTAGCCATGTTTCGTATGCGTTCTCCTCGTAGAGTTCGTGCTGTGTGGGGGCTTGGTGTTGGGGTCCTGACCTTGACACAAGTCCAGTCCATGAACAGGGTGGGGAGGAGTTCATGGACCAAGAATTGGTTGCTTCAGCGTGACCAGTTCTGTCATATGCCTTTGCTCCGTGAGATCCGTGAGAATAATCCTGATGATTTCAGGAACTTTCTCAGGATGACGGACCCCGTATTTCACCGTTTGTTGGCTTCGCTGACCCCCTATATTAGCAGGCAGGATACCTGCATGAGGCAAGCCATCACTCCGGAGCAGAGGTTGGTCGCTACCTTGCGGTATTTGGCCACAGGGAGAAGTCTGCAGGACTTGAAGTTCTCGACAGGCATCTCCCCCCAGGCTCTGGGTATCATCATCCCAGAGACCTGTTCTGCCATCATCCAGGTCCTGCAGAAGGAGTATATGAAGGTAAGATTTTTATCCTTTTATATCACATTTTATTGTATTGAATGTTTGATAATATATTGTATTTCTTTCCTCATTCCCTAATTACCATGATTGTAATATGCTGTGAATGTCCCCTTTGTCCTCATGCATGCTGAATTTTTATGTCATTATTATTTTAGGTCCTTCATACATATTTACCCTTCAATAACCTCCCCAGCATGGTGTCTCCTGCCATATATTCACCTCATGTAGTCACTTAACAATGTATTTTATCAGCTCCATAGTAGTGCTTTACCCCAAACACCCCCTAAAATGTTTGGAAATGTTATTTTTGATTTAAATTCAGGCAGAGTGCCAGAGGCTTTTTTTGTGGTGTCCCCAAATTTTTGGTAACCCTCCCTCCCCCAACTGCTAAGTCAGCTGATCACAATTCTCTATCCTCAATCATCTATCTGCTGACTTTGCCAAACCCATACACACTATACCCATCTCTTTACTGGTCAGATTTATGGATGAATTCCCCAAAGCATGTAGTGCAAGGGCCTGCCTGTATACTTTCCAATGGTACTGTTTAAAGTTTTTGTATCCTATTATTATCTTGATAGGTAATAGCAGAATGTTCAAATGTCCTCAAATGTGTACAATGTGTATTTATATCTTTGTATTATGACACTTCTTACCTGTCCAGTGGTCTGCCAATAGTGTAACTAAGGAGGGGCTGTTCCAAGTAATACCCTGTATTTAGGCATTCATCTCTCAATGAAGTGAAGAGGGTTACCTGTCCAAGAGTTACCCCCCCTATAATGTTAGAAATGGCCCATGAGAGGGGGGGAGGGGGAATATGATAGGTGTACCTTATACTTTGGCCTTGTTAAATTCCCCTTAGTAAATGCTATCTGGAGGTTGCCCCATAATGTTTGTGTCTAATCTGCTTGCCATGTTTCTGTGGAAAAATAGTAAGGTTTATTTTTTTTCCTCAACAGTTTCCTTCAACGCCACAGGAATGGCAGACTGTGGCCTCCCACTTTGCCCAGCGGTGGGACTTTCCTAACTGCGGAGGGGCAATTGATGGGAAACACGTCCACATCGTCCCACCACCCAACTCGGGGTCCTACTATTATAATTACAAGGGGTTTAATAGTATAGTGATGTTGGCGGTGGTGTCGGCTAATTACGAGTTCTTGTATGTGGACGTGGGGAAGAATGGCCGGATGTCCGATGGTGGAGTGATCGCCCAGACGGAGTTCTACAGGCGTCTCCAGAATGGCATCTTGGACTTGCCACCTCCAGAGGACAATGTTGAAGGTCTCCCATTTGTGTTCATTGCTGATGAAGCATTTGCGCTGGGGGACCACCTGATGCGGCCATTCCCGATGAGGACCCTCACCCCGGAACAGAGGGTTTTTAATTACCAGCTGGCCAGAGCCCGAAGAGTGGTGGAGAACACATTTGGAATCCTGGCCAGCCGGTTCCGATTATTTATGACACCCATCCATATGGCGGAGTATAAACTGAACCATATAATACTTGCCTGCTGTGTTCTCCATAATTTTTTAAGAAAACATTCAGCCAACTATGCTGGCTCAGTTGGGCCTGAGGCCGGAATCCCTAATCCATCAACACTGACGGCGCTTGAAAGTGGCCGTCCTGGCTTGCCCTCCCTGAATGCCCGTGATGTCCGGTTACGCTACCTGGAGTTCTTTGCGGGTAGGGGGGCTATCAATATGCCAGACAATCTGTGACACCTTTTTCAAATAAAAAACAACCAAAAGAAATTCTTGGTGGACATTTACTGCTTGTGTTTGTTTTAGCTGACCCTGACAGAAATGTGTTGAGTGCAGAAAATGTCGTGATTGGGTAACCTTATAAAAAACAGTGTTGGCTGGTACTTCCTAAATGCAAAAACACATTTCACTACAAGTGCACTTGCAACTGCACTGAACCTGCACTTGTAGTGCAAAGAGGATTTGCCCTTAGGAAATAACCCCCATTTTTGCATAAAACAACAATGACATCACCCCAAAAGTGTTGTAGTGTTGAGACAATAATCCACACATTCTTGAGTAAGGCACTTTTTTATACCTGCACAATCACATGTGCATTTACCAAAGGTTTTTAAAACAAACCAACATCTTTGTTGTATAACAATGTTTGCAGTAGCATTATGAAAAATCAAAATATCCATTTCAGATAAAACAGGCCTGTGTAAAACCAACAAGAAAGCCAAAAAACTTGAACTTACAAAGTTCACATTAGGTAAAACCTGAAGGCTATATCAGACATGAGTATTTAGGAACTGGGTTTGATATAGCGTTCAGATGGGGGGAAATCACCCCTGGAAAAGCCAAATTTGGAAGATGCACACCAATTTACGAATGTCAACATGTGCTATCTGCCATCAGGGGGGATCAAGGGACGTGTTTGGGGGGAGCAAGCCCTTCCTCAACGCTACTTTATAATTGAGGAAGGGGTTGCACCCCCAAAACGCGTCCATTGATCTCCCGTGATGGCAGATAGCACATGTTGGCACACTGTGTGCATCCTCCAAATTTGGCTTTTATAAACATTTAAAAAAGTTTGGTACAATAAAACAGGTGATTTTGTGGGGTTTAAATTCGCCCCAAAACATCAATGATGTTATTATTTTTTTTAATAACATCACTGATTTGTTGCTGGATGTTTTGCAATTGGAGATTACACCCATGATCTCCCCGATCAGTATCTGGGCACTTTCAGATGTAAAGCGTTCTGGATCACGATCACCTAAAAAGAGATAAAGAACAAAAAAAAAGGTCTCAAAAATCTGCCACCATCCATCTCTTTTACCTGAGCCTGTGGTCGCAGACACTCACCTGTTGTGGTGCCAATCTCCACCACGTCTTCTTCTTCCTCCTGCTCAGCTTCTTGGGTTGGGGGTATTTCCCCTTCTTCCAGAGGGGGGGGGGGTCTCTGGTCTCCTGGGATGAGGGGTGTCCTCCGAGTCTTTTATCCCCTATGTAAAACAAAAATGGTATACTTAGCACACAGATATTTGATGGCATAACTAGAAATAGGAAACATTGCTCGGAAGTGGGACATTTGTCTATTTTAGCAGAGTTCCAAGATATATATTTTTTATTGCCCTTTGTCAAGCTGCAATACTTTACCTGTTTGGTACAAGCTTCACAGATGTAGCCCCCCCTATAGTATACACTGGAGCACCTGTGTGGCCCCCCCTAATAAAAATGGTGTTCTTGTGTCCCACACTAGTGCTCCAGTGTCCAGATGTGAAAACAGCTGCTCAGTGTCCTCTCCTTACACACAATCTAGTTTGCATTTCATTCTAGTAACAAACCCATCTACACAAACAAATATTTGGCATCCAAGTAGGCCCCCAAAAATGTGTGAAAATGCATATGGCCTAAACAATGGTGTTCTAGAGGCCGAAAGAAAAATGTTTGATACGAACGAATAATGTGCCCATGAACATTAAAGTTGACCTTTTGAAACGTTACAACTAATAAAAGCATATGAAGCAGAACGAACGTAATAAAGACAGAAAGAATAGGAACACAGCACAACTACTTACTTTTTTGCAGCACTCTCCGGATCTTTCGGTACTGCTCTGGCTCTCTCAACTTCAGGTCCGACCACCGCTTCCTGAGCTGATCTTTAGTTCTTCGTACCCTGAAATTCCGCTCAAGACTCCTGACCACTTTCGCCATGATCTTGGCCTTTCGGATGTTGGGGTTGGGGTAAGGCCCATATTTTCCGTCATAGTCGGACTTCCTCATGATGTCGACTATCTCCAACATCTCCCCAAACGACATATTTGTGGCCTTAAAACGTCTCCTTCTGGATCGGGACGTGCCTGGATCCGCCCTTTCCTCCTCCTCCTCCTCGTTGCTACAATTAGCCCGCACCTGCTGTATGTCCGCCATCATGCTATTCCCCCACTGCGCCGAACGAAAAGGGGCGGGGAATACACTAGAAAGAACGTCAGGGGCGGGCGGAGTTACACGCATGCGCAGTGTATATAAAGCGTAACACGCGTACGTTTGATCTGTGAGCGGAGGAAGGAGCATTGGACGCGGCGATCGTAAGAACGAAGGTAAGAGACAAACTTGGGCCTATACTGCTTCTATAGATTGAGGCCTATATTGTAACAAGATTAGGAGAGTTTGGTGTGACATTAGGCTTTGTCTTGTGTTGTGTCTTGCAGTGAACATGGATATGGTCCTGAAAGATAAGGACTTCATTTCAGTCTTCATAGAGATGCTAAGGGAGCTGCCCTGTCTGTGGGAGATTAAACACCCCCATTACAAGAACCAAACAAAGAGGAAGGCAGCACTGGAGCAATTGTGTGAAATTGTGAAGCAGGTGATCCCCACGGCAGACATCACTTTTTTAAAGATTTTCATTGGTGGCCTGAGGAGCACATATCTGAGGGAGCGCCAGAAAGTCCTGGATTCACAGAGATCCGGAGCAGCAGGTGACATCTATGTCCCCAGGATGTTGTACTACGACAGGCTGCACTTTCTGGCAGGCCAGACTGAACCCAGGTCATCCCTCTCAAGTCTTCCTTCCACGCTTCCTTCCCCCCCGGCTGAGGCTTCTGACGCCCAACCTGGGCCTTCCAGGCCACATGTAGAGGAGCCCAGATTGAGCCAGGTATAGCATTCCTCTAAATATTTCTGCTTGTCCAATCAATGATGTGAACTATATGTTAGTTGGGAGTACTAATTAAGGATTGTGATTGATGATGCAAAACATTACAACTATGTCCCTTTTTCATACACAGGGAAGTCTCAGCCAGGAGGTGGCCGGGCCGAGCCGGCTGGCTGATCTGCAGGTCCCTCCACCCCCCCTGGAAAGAGAAAGTGGCAGTAGGAGGAGTGGCCTAGAGGAGGCGGCTATCAGATTTTTTTGTAGGGCTACAGAGGTCCTGGGAGCACCACACACCAGGCAGGAGAACATTGCTGCATTCATAGCATATAAAATGCAGAGGATGGAGGAGGGCCAAAAAGCCATGTGTGAGGCCCTCATATCTGAGGCTCTGGCGAAAAGTGTGAGGGGCCAAATTACACCTCACACACAGCTTTGGGATGGTTCTCCTCCTCCTCCTGCAGGTCCTCCTCCTCCTCCAGGTCCTACTCCTCCTCCTGCCACATCTCCAACTGCACAGCCACAGCCCGGAAGGAAGTGTGAAAGGAAGACCAGAGAGTGATTGCCCTGGATCCAGTCTGGTCGGCCAAAAGATGCAGCCTCTTGTGGTACCACAGCCTGCGGACACAGATGTCATCTGCTGCTATCCGAGTCTCTGTGAATCCCGGACCAGACTGCCCTCCCTTACATATGAACTCCTCAGGCCACCAATTTTGATGTTGAAGAATTGATGTCTGCCGTGGGGGTCCCAGGCTTCACTAATTTCTGCTGTTGATCCAGTGTTGCCTTCCTCTTTGTTTGGTTCTGATCCCTTAATAAAGGATTTTTGTTTTGAATTATACTCTCCTATGTGTTTTACTTCAAAAAGGACAGTTGGTTTGTGAGGGTTCAGGTACATTTCAAATATACAATGTGAAATGAACAAGGGTCACCAACAACAAACAATCTCCTTGAGATTAAATAATAAAAGATATCAATGGTGTTGGGGTAACTTGACACACAAAACACACACAAAAATATTCTGGAGTAAAAATAAAAATAACATTGAACAAAGATCAGCCTTGGAAAAAATCCAAACATTAAAGAAAAAAAAAGGCTTAAAAAAAAAAAAAAAAAAAAAAAACATAAAAAATATAAAACTGTCAGATGTGGCAACTAAACAATATATTCAGGGAATCCCACTAAAAAAACACAAATAAAACTTTGTGAGAAGTGTGTGTGAATATGAGCATCAAAACTACTTAATTCTTGTCACATTATAAAGAAGAAGAGAGTGCGCTGTATTAAACCATTTTTTACATTGCAGCGTGACGAAAGTGCTGTAACCATTGCGAACGCTAAGTTTACCAGAACGAGCTGTCCCGTGTCGGAATTTCTTCTGAGCATGCGTGGCACTTTGTGCGTCGGAACAGGCCACACACGGTCGGAATTGACGCGATCGGATTTTGTTGTCGGAAAATTTTATCTCCTGCTGTCCAACTTTGTGTGTCGGAAAATCCGATGGAAAATGTCCGATGGCGCCCACACACGGTCGGAATTTCCGACAACACGCTCCGATCCGACATTGTCCATCGGAAAATCCGACCGTGTGTACGGGGCATTAGAGTCTTTTAAAAATATCCATACTCCCCACAGTCACCACCAAGAGAGAGTTCCACATCCTTTTTGCCCTAACAGTGAAGAACCCCCTTCGCAGTTAAGGTTAAACTGCTTCTCCTTGTGTCCTTATACACTCCCTAGGACTGAATAGTTTAATTCCTATGCTGGGATCCCCACTGAGATATTTGTAAATCGCTATCATGTCTCCTCCCAAGCGTCTCATATCCAGCGAGAATACATTTAGTGTTTGCAGCCGTTCATCGCAATTGAGATCCTCCAGTCCCCTTTTAGTTTTGTTGCTATTCTTTGGACTCTCTCCAGTTCCAGCACATCCCTTCTGAAGACTGGCGTCCAGAACTGGATGGAAAACTCCAGATAAAGCCTAACCAGATTTTTTTAAGGTGGCAGTCCCTGTAGTATATCCCTTTTTTATGCATGCTAATATTTTGCCTGCTTTGGTAGCTGCAGCTTGACACTGCATGGTGTTGCTCAATCTGTCATCTATAAGCACCCCTTGATCCTTCTCCATCCTTGAGTCTCCCATAGGTTCTCCCTCTATATTAATAAAGCTTCCAAGGCTGCACTACTATGGTCGTTAAAGAATGGAGTTCTACGTATAGACGTTTTTACATACAGTAGGGACGGAAAGTATTTAGACCACCTTAAATTTTTCACTCTTTGTTGTTATATTGCAGCCATTTGCTAAAATCATTTAAGTTCATTTTTTTCCTCATTAATGTACACACAGCACCACATATTGACAGAAAAACACAGAATTGTTGACATATTTGCAGATTTATTAAAAAAGAAAAACTGAAATATCACATGGTCCTAAGTATTCAGACACTTTGCTCAGTATTTAGTAGAAGCACCCTTTTGATCTAATACCACCATGAGTCTTTTTGGGAAAGATGCAACAAGTTTTTCACACCTGGATTTGGGGATCCTCTGCCATTCCTCCTTGCAGATCCTCTCCAATTCTGTCAGGTTGGATGGTAAACGTTGGTGGACAGCCATTTTTATGTCTCTCCAGAGATGCTCAATTGGGTTTAAGTCAGGGCTCTGGCTGGGCCATTCAAGAACAATTACGGAGTTGTTGTGAAGCCACTCCTTTATTATTTTAGCTGTGTACTTAGGGTCATTGTCTTGTTGGAAGGTAAACCTTCGGCCCAGTCTGAGGACCTGAGCACTCTGGAGAAGGTTTTCGTCCAGGATATCCTTGTACTTGGCCGCATTCATCTTTCCCTCGAATGCAACCAGTCGTCCTGTCCCTGCAGCTGAAAAACACTCCCATAGCATGATGCTGCCACCACCATGCTTCACTGTTGGGACTGTATTGGACAGGTGATGAGCAGTGCCTGGTTTTCTCCACACATACCGCTTAGAATTAAGGCTAAAAAGTTCTATCTTGGTCTCATTAGACCAAAGAATCTTATTTCTCACCACCTTGGAGTCCTTTATGTTTTTTAGCAAACTCCATGTGGGCTTTCATGTGTCTTGCACTGAGGAGAGGCTTCCGTTGGGCCACTCTGCCATAAAGACCCGACTGGTGGAGGGCTGCAGTGATGGTTGACTTTCTACAACTTTCTCCCATCTCCCGACTGCATCTCTGGAGTTCAGCCACAGTGATCTTTGGGTTCTTCTTTACCTCTCTCACCAAGGCTCTTCTCCCCCGATAGCTCAGTTTGGCCGGACGGCCAGCTCTAGGAATGGTTCTGGTCGTCCCAAATGTCTTCCATTTAAGGATTATGGAGGCCACTGTGCTCTTAGGAACCTTAAGTGCAGCAGAAATTTTTTTGTAACCTTGGCCAGATCTGTGCCTTGCCACAATTCTGTCTCTGAGGTCTTCAGGCAGTTCCTTTGACCTCATGATTCTCATTTGCTCTGACATGCACTGTGATCTGTAAGGTCTTATATAGACAGGTGTTATGGCTTTCCTAATCAAGTCTAGTCAGTATAATCAAACACAGCTGGACTCAAATGAAGGTGTAGAACCATCTCAAGGATGATCAGAATAAATGGACAGCACCTGAGTTAAATATATGCGTGTCACAGCAAACGGTCTGAATACTTAGGACCATGTGATATTTCAGTTTTTTTTTTTTTAATAAACCTGCAAAAATGTCAACAATTCTGTGTTTTTCTGTCAATATGGGGTGCTGTGTGTACATTAATGAGGAAAAAAATGAACTTAAATGATTTTATCAAATGGCTGCAATATAACAAAGAGTGAAAAATTTAAGGGGGTCTGAATACTTTTCGTCCCCACTGTAGGTCCAGCTTGGACCATTAACCACATCTGTGGAATCCCTCTAGAACAAGGGTAGGCAGTGGCAGCCCATCCATATGGAACACAGGGGCGCCGCCCCCTAATCCATGCGCCCGGCCCCGAATCTACATGCAGGGGCGCCAGATGCATGGATTTCAGTAGGGTTTTTTTTATTTGTATTTATTTTTTGAAGCACATAATTAGAGCCTGGCACTTATGTGACAATAGCAAATCTCCTAACGGCCAATCAGAAAGCGGGTTCTGAGACGGAGTCTTAAAACTCGTCCCCCTCTGGCCTTCTCCCTCGTGGGGGGGGGGGGGGGGTGGTGTTGGTTTGCTGCCCCCCCAAATATTGAGCACCAGCTGCCTCCTCACACCTGATTTAAACCTCTAAATTCCATACTACCGCGTTGCAATCGCATTCATTGCATGCCAATTATGAGAATTATAAGTTTAAATCAACATATTGCCTCCTCAACACCTGTCAAACACACTCGGAACGCTTTTCAGAGGAGCAGCAGAGCCTGCTGCACTTGTAAAGGAGCCCTTAGTTGCATGCGGCAGTGGCATCCTTTGGGCTCGTTCACACATAAGTTGGAGAGTGGTAAAACCCTGCTGTTGAGTCACAATTTTACAGCCCCCAATCCCTAACCCCTTTAGCTGCTGAGGCAACGGCCAAAGATGTACACATGCCGCAGCAAGAATTAAACCTCCTGTTGCTTTTGGTTGGTGCTATTGCCTCCCAATCGCAACCCATTCAAGTAAATGGGGCAACTCTGCAAGCACCCCGCAACTGCTTGCTTCTGTGGGGTCCAAGAGGTTAAAGAAGGTGGTGAAAAAGCAACACTACACTGCCTGCTTTAACCCCTTATTTGCTCTTCTGCACAAGGTTGCAGGCCACTTGCAGAGTGGGTCATGCTTAGCAGGTGCTACACCCACCAACCATGACAAGGCGTAGAACTCTTGCTGCGGCTGTGACATGTGTACACCCTTGGCCACTTCAGCTTAAGGGGGTGTGGTTTGGGCGAGGGTGGTAAAAATACGTCCTAATTATGGGGTTTTACCACACCCAAACTTTGCTGACCACCGCTCTAGAAGGTAAAAATCATTATACTAGACACCCCTATTGGAGTGATCTCCACTAACTTCTGACACCCATGCCAAGCGACTATCATGATGCATTCTGAGCATGTTCTCCACCTTGTCGGATCAGAGAATGTTTTGGAGTGTTGAACAAAGGCTGGACCAGCCACCACTGTTCACTGGACTGATGGTACACTGCAAGAATATTTGGACAGGACTGCCTGGTATAAGAAAACATATTACAGTGTCAGGTGGATACATAATGGTGCTTGTAAGGGCTAGTATTTGTTCAAGAAGAAATTTTAAAGAAGACAACATCTTAACTAGATGCTGACAGTAGAGTTGTCTGGGACATGTGGTACACATCTGAGCAAGCTTGGAAAATACTTGTTTAACATAATCTATTCCAGCAACCTCGTCACTATGCTTCTAGGCAGGATTCCTGCATTTAGACACATAATTCGAGGCTATTCAACCTTCCTATCTGACAAATAAGGATATGATCAGAACATTTGGACTGCTTTTAACAGGTTCCAATTCCATGTGTAAAATAAGGATTCAATGAAGTAAAGAATGACCACCAAGACCTTTACGTCTTAGTAAATGTTAAAGCAAACCTGACACAATCATGGGCAACTCAAAGGGAACATATGTTTAAAAGGGCAAAAGCAGACATTACCTTCAGTTAAAAACTGAATTTTGAAACTATCAAAATGAATATGAATAGATCCAGAGATATAACCAACTGAAACATGCAAGCCTTGACTTATTTTGTGAAAATGTAGCTTGGCCCAACCCTTCACACCTCCTGATCCTCTCTATTTGTCATTTAATATAAAGGACACATTTATCAACCAAGTATAACTTAAAGTGGTGTTCCGGCCGAAATTATACTTTTTGAATAAAAATACCCCTATAATACACAAGCTTAATATATTCTAGTAAAGTTAGTCTGTAAACTAAGGTCTGTTTTGTTAGTTTATAGCAGTAGTTTGTTATTTTATAAACTTACAGCAGGCCGTGGCCATCTTAAGTGTGGGCATCTGAAGCCAGACTGTATTTCTTCCTGGATCTCATCCTTGCAGATCTCGCACATGCTCAGTGCAGCACAAGCAGTGTAATAGGTTTCAGGTCAGGTTTCCATAGCAACGGCAGTTTCAGAGGAAGTTGCCGCCCCTTCCCAGAAGGCATTGCAAACAGAAATGGTGCGATGGGCCGCGGCCAGGCCAGGGAGGAGGAAGTGAAAAATGAATACAGCAGATATACAGCAGGTGCTGAAAAAAAAAAAAATCCAATTTGTTTACAGTTTACAGTTTAGTGGGGGATGCTGAAGAGTTGTAAAAGTGGGTGGAACTCCACTTTAAGGCATTTTATTTCTATGTTGGACAGAGTGGAGATGGATTAGAACACCTAATATGTTTTTATTGCTGTCTGTGCCTCCATCAGGGAGGCCTGCCTCCTCTATTTGTCCTGTTTACCATTATCATTGAAAGTGAAAGCATAAGAAAAGCCCAAATGTTGGGTTGTCCCCAGAAAAGTAATAGAGGGGAAATCTTCCAATGGGGACACTAATTCTGGTGACCTTGGGGGTCCCAAAGCATTCCCTTAATTTCCAGGCATTTCCTGTCATTTCCTGTTTCGGCTATGGGACAGGAAATTAAAGTACATCTCCCAAAGGGGCACAGGTGGCAAAAATAACTGACAGGGGTTATTACCCTCCCTTACTTTAGCCAAAATTAAAAAAAAAATCTTGCCTAAAGTTCTGCTTTAATTGCTATTTGTATCCTCATTGAGTAGCTTTACCTTCTCTATATGTCCTAATGACTTTGTCACTGGACCAGTTAGTAATAGGGAAACTAAAATTTTATAGTTACTACCAGAACAGGGGGTGAGGGGAAATGTTTCACTGGGACACCCAGGGCCATCTTTGATATTGATTGGACCCTGGGCAAACATTACTCAATACTGCTCACTGATTGGTTGCAAGAGGTTACTGCACATCATTACTACTCACTGATTGGTTGCTAGAGGCTACAGCACATCATCTCCTCACTGCCTGCACACCATGGACTGGGGTGGTGAGGGGACCCATCACTAGACAGAAAACTCCTAGGGATCCTAGAACTCTTGGGATCAGTGGCAGTGTTGGGGGAGGGGATAGTGTGATCAATGGCAATGCTGATTTTCTTTTTACGACTACCAATATAAAGAGGAGTTTCAACACTGACCACCAATGTAATAGGGGTTTACACTGACCACTAATGTAATAGAAGCATTCACAGTAACCACCAATGTAAGGAGGGATTTACATTGACCACCAATGTAAGGGGGGCCTTCACACTGGCCACTAGTGTGAATGAAAGTATTGTACACCAAGCCCCAATGTAATGAGAAGATTTACACTGACCACCAATGTGTCTGAGACATTTAGCCTGCATTCACATTTGTGTGTGTCGGGAACGCATACAAAATCGCTTTCCTGACACCACAGTAACATGCTGCCCTTTAGCAGATACACAACAGTGCCATTAATTAGTAATAACACCTTTGGCTATGATCGACAGGTGAGTCACGTGGTCACCCCCTGGTGCGTTTCGCCATTACGTCTTCAGAGGGCGTGGCCACGCAACATGACTCGTTCTTTAAATACTCAAGGTACAAAATGGGGAATTTTTTCCTCTATGGGACTTTGAGTGGCAGAGAGTCTTAAAACAGTAGAATTGTATCAAATTGTGTATTTATTAGAATAAGTTAAAACATGATAGGAATAAAAAAATCGTATGCATATATACAGAAAAAGGCGACAATGACAGGAAATATTGCATCAATACTGTAAACACCACAAAACTATGATGCCACGACGCTGTCTTTCGTCAGCATCGTTTTTGCCTGTGGGATGGGGGGGCGGACCTGCATGTCGGGGACTCAGAGGGCACCTCTTCCGTCCAACCCCTGTCTCAATTTAGCAGCCAGCTGTAGGCGCTTTGTCTTAATTAGCTGCACAACATAAGAAGGACATTTGTGCGTCCAGACTTGTGCTGCTGCAAGCATCAAGTGGATCGTGTGTATCTATACTCCTAGAGGTAAAGCCAATTTCCTTTTGTTTGTCCTCAGTATATATTATATATTACAATTCCCTGATAATTCATCATGGAGAGTCCTATGACAGTCCGCAACGATATGGGTGGGTCTGTTTTTTTGACTCTGTGATGTGTTGGATTTTTAACATAATCCCACACCAATATAGTAGATGCGACCTAACACAACATAATTCTAGCAATGACAAGCCTCCATCCCTAATATGTATACAACAAAAAGAAGAAGAGAGGAAATGGGTCTTTGTATGAGGCAAGTCATTGGATTGTTCAATTTATTAAGAAGTAGCGGATTACATTAAGGAAAGTGTCAATCTGTAATACAGGACACAATCCAGTGTAATACATTTGCATAAATATAAATATAAAACAATTATACAGAAGAGAGTACAGAATAATAATTAAACATATTAATTACAAAAGGACACTCATCCATTCATAAAAGTTCAATGAACATGATCGATTTTACATGGTAGACCAAAATTGTTTAACCCTTTCATGACTAAGCCTATTTTTGAAATTTGGTGTTTACAAGTTAAAATCCGTATTTTTTGCTAGAAAATTACTTAGAACCCCCAAACATTATATATATTTTTTTAGAAGAGAGTCTAGAGAATAAAATGGCGATTGTTGCAATATTTTTTATCACACGGTATTTGTGCAGCGGTGTTTTAAACGCAAATTTTTGGAAAAGTGACACTTTCATGAATTTTAAAAAATCCAAACAGTAAAGTTACCCCAATTTTTTTGTATAATGTGAAAGATGATGTTATGCCGAGTAAATAGATACCAAACATGTCACCCTTTATAATTGCACGCACTCGTGGAAAGGCGACGAACTACGGTACCTATGAATTTCCATAGGTGACGCTTTAAAAATTTTTTACGGTTACCAGGTTTGAGCTACAGAGGAGGTCTAGGGCTAGAATTATTGCTCTCGCTCTGACGATCGCGGCGATACCTCACATGTGTGGTTTGAACACCGTTTACATATGCGGGCGCGACTTCCGTATGCGTTTTCTTCGCTGCGCGAGCTCGCGGGGATGGGGGCGCTTTAAAAATTTTTTTTTTTTTTTTTATTTATTTTATTTATTTTTGTACTTTTATAAATTGTGTTTAAATTTTTTTTTTTTTTTTTTACTTTTATTGCTTTCACAAGCAATGTAAACATCCCTTGTGACAGTAATAGGTGGTGACAGGTACTCTTTATGGAGGGATGGGGGGGTCTAAAAGACCCCCCATCCCTCCTTTACACTTCAAAGTATTCAGATCGCTGAAAACGGCGATTCTGAATACTGTATACTTTTTTAAATTCGGCGCCATTGGCAGCCGAGTAAACGGGAAGTGACGTCATGACGTCGATTCCGCGTTTACAATTAGAAGGCTGGAACGAAGCCGCTCACAGCTTCGTTCCAGCCCGCCCCCAGCCGCTGGAGATTCCTGAACGGACACCGGGCCTCCCGATCACACGGGAGGCCCGGTAACAGCGGCGGGAGGCGGCGGGAGGGGGGGGAGGCCCCCTCCCGCTCCTCCGGTATAACAGCCGAGCGGCTTTTAGCCGCATCGGTTGTTATACTCGGGTAGCCGATCGCCCGCTGAAAACAACGGTACCGGGATGATGCCTGCAGCTGCGGGCATCATCCCGGTATAACCCCGGAAAGCCGAGTACGCATATGTGCGTTCGGTCGGGTAGGGGTTAAAGGCGGGAAGGGGTTAAAGCATCAGTTTGGTATAACTCGATGCACGTTTCATGGCTCTTGCCAATCATCAGGAGTGAGATGCTCTGAAAATAAATCAGTAATATTTATGAGTAGGGATATCCTTTAAACGGAGAAACAATCTCTCAAAATAAAGGTGTGTAACTTACAGTGCGGCCAAATGGTGGCGCCCAACCTAGGATCCAAAGGAAGAAGAGGGACAAGGATGATCATCTCCCCCGGGGCTGAGGTGAGGAATCCCATCCAAGCCAGAAACAGCAGCCAGGTGAAGACCAGGTGACCATGTCACAACCATGTGGTTCTGGTGTGTGCTTATCAGTCCAAACTGCTCTGCAATTGTAAGAAAATGAAATCATGTGAAATTAATGTGTGTAAGTAATAAGTGGAGCCTGTATCAGTGGATGAGTGAAGTGATGAATGGTGTTGTGATAAAAGGTATGAACTAAAAAACAAAGAAACAAACCCGCAAAAACAAAATAAGAAAGGAATGAATGAATGAAAGTATTGTACACAAAGCCCCAATGTAATGAGAAGATTTACACTGACCACCAATGTGTCTGAGACATTTAGCCTGCATTCACATTTGTGTGTGTCGGGAACACATACAAAATCGCTTTCCTGACACCACAGTAACATGCTGCCCTTTAGCAGATACACAACAGTGCCATTAATTAGTAATAACACCTTTGGCTATGATCGACAGGTGAGTCACGTGGTAACCCCCTGGTGCATTTCGCCATTACGTCTTCAGAGGGCGTGGCCACGCAACATGACTCGTTCTTTAAATACTCAAGGTACAAAATGGGGAATTTTTTCCTCTATGGGACTTTGAGTGGCAGAGAGTCTTAAAACAGTAGAATTGTATCAAATTGTGTATTTATTAGAATAAGTTAAAACATGATAGGAATAAAAAAATCGTATGCATATATACAGAAAAAGGCGACAATGACAGGAAATATTGCATCAATACTGTAAACACCACAAAACTATGATGTCACGACGCTGTCTTTCGTCAGCATCGTCTTTGCCTTTGGGATGGGGGGGCGGACCTGCATGTCGGGGACTCAGAGGGCACCTCTTCCGTCCAACCCCTGTCTCAATTTAGCAGCCAGCTGTAGGCGCTTTGTCTTAATTAGCTGCACAACATAAGAAGGACATTTGTGCGTCCAGACTTGTGCTGCTGCAAGCATCAAGTGGATCGTGTGTATCTATACTCCTAGAGGTAAAGCCAATTTCTTTTTGTTTGTCCTCAGTATATATTATATATTACAATTCCCTGATAATTCATCATGGAGAGTCCTATGACAGTCCGCAACGATATGGGTGGGTCTGTTTTTTTGACTCTGTGATGTGTTGGATTTTTAACATAATCCCACACCAATATAGTAGATGCGACCTAACACAACATAATTCTAGCAATGACAAGCCTCCATCCCTAATATGTATACAACAAAAAGAAGAAGAGAGGAAATGGGTCTTTGTATGAGGCAAGTCATTGGATTGTTCAATTTATTAAGAAGTAGCGGATTACATTAAGGAAAGTGTCAATCTGTAATACAGGACACAATCCAGTGTAATACATTTGCATAAATATAAATATAAAACAATTATACAGAAGAGAGTACAGAATAATAATTAAACATATTAATTACAAAAGGACACTCATCCATTCATAAAAGTTCAATGAACATGATCGATTTTACATGGTAGACCAAAATTGTTTAACCCTTTCATGACTAAGCCTATTTTTGAAATTTGGTGTTTACAAGTTAAAATCCGTATTTTTTGCTAGAAAATTACTTAGAACCCCCAAACATTATATATATTTTTTTAGAAGAGAGTCTAGAGAATAAAATGGCGATTGTTGCAATATTTTTTATCACACGGTATTTGTGCAGCGGTGTTTTAAACGCAAATTTTTGGAAAAGTGACACTTTCATGAATTTTAAAAAATCCAAACAGTAAAGTTACCCCAATTTTTTTGTATAATGTGAAAGATGATGTTACGCCGAGTAAATAGATACCAAACATGTCACCCTTTATAATTGCACGCACTCGTGGAATGGCGACGAACTACGGTACCTATGAATTTCCATAGGCGACACTTTAAAATTTTTTTACGGTTACCAGGTTTGAGCTACAGAGGAGGTCTAGGGCTAGAATTATTGTTCTCGCTCTGACGATCGCGGCGATACCTCACATGTGTGGTTTGAACACCGTTTACATATGCGGGCGCGACTTCCGTATGCGTTTTCTTCGCTGCGCGAGCTCGCGGGGATGGGGGCGCTTTAAAAATTTTTTTTTTCTATTTATTTATTTATTTTATTTATTTTTGTACTTTTATAAATTGTGTTTAAAATTTTTTTTTTTTTTTTTACTTTTATTGCTGTCACAAGCAATGTAAACATCCCTTGTGACAGTAATAGGTGGTGACAGGTACTCTTTATGGAGGGATGGGGGGTCTAAAAGACCCCCCATCCCTCCTTTACACTTCAAAGTATTCAGATCGCCGAAAACGGCGATTCTGAATACTGTATACTTTTTTAAATTCGGCGCCATTGGCAGCCGAGTAAACGGGAAGTGACGACATGACGTCGCTTCCGCGTTTACAATTAGAAGGCTGGAACGAAGCCGCTCACAGCTTCGTTCCAGCCCGCCCCCAGCCGCTGGAGATTCCCGAACGGACACCGGGCCTCCCGATCGCACGGGAGGCCCGGTAACAGCGGCGGGAGGCGGCGGGAGGGGGGGATGTCCCCTCCCGCTCCTCCGGTATAACAGCCGAGCGGCTTTTAGCCGCATCGGTTGTTATACTCGGGTAGCCGATCGCCCGCTGAAAACAACGGTACCGGGATGATGCCTGCAGCTGCGGGCATCATCCCGGTATAACCCCGGAAAGCCGAGTACGCATATGTGCGTTCGGTCGGGTAGGGGTTAAAGGCGGGAAGGGGTTAAAGCATCAGTTTGGTATAACTCGATGCACGTTTCATGGCTCTTGCCAATCATCAGGAGTGAGATGCTCTGAAAATAAATCAGTAATATTTATGAGTAGGGATATCCTTTAAACGGAGAAACAATCTCTCAAAATAAAGGTGTGTAACTTACAGTGCGGCCAAATGGTGGCGCCCAACCTAGGATCCAAAGGAAGAAGAGGGACAAGGATGATCATCTCCCCCGGGGCTGAGGTGAGGAATCCCATCCAAGCCAGAAACAGCAGCCAGGTGAAGACCAGGTGACCATGTCACAACCATGTGGTTCTGGTGTGTGCTTATCAGTCCAAACTGCTCTGCAATTGTAAGAAAATGAAATCATGTGAAATTAATGTGTGTAAGTAATAAGTGGAGCCTGTATCAGTGGATGAGTGAAGTGATGAATGGTGTTGTGATAAAAGGTATGAACTAAAAAACAAAGAAACAAACCCGCAAGAACAAAATAAGAAAGGAATGAATGAAAGTATTGTACACAAAGCCCCAATGTAATGAGAAGATTTACACTGACCACCAATGTGTCTGAGACATTTAGCCTGCATTCACATTTGTGTGTGTCGGGAACACATACAAAATCGCTTTCCTGACACCACAGTAACATGCTGCCCTTTAGCAGATACACAACAGTGCCAATAATTGTTAATAACACCTTTGGCTATGATCGACAGGTGAGTCACGTGGTCACCCCCTGGTGCGTTTCGTCATTACGTCTTCAGAGGGCGTGGCCACGCAACATGACTCGTTCTTTAAATACTCAAGGTACAAAATGGGGAATTTTTTCCTCTATGGGACTTTGAGTGGCAGAGAGTCTTAAAACAGTAGAATTGTATCAAATTGTGTATTTATTAGAATAAGTTAAAACATGATAGGAATAAAAAAAATCGTATGCATATATACAGAAAAAGGCGACAATGACAGGAAATATTGCAACAATACCGTAAACACCACAAAACTATGATGTCACGACGCTGTCTTTCGTCAGCATCGTCTTTGCCTGTGGGATGGGGGGGCGGACCTGCACGTCGGGGACTCAGAGGGCACCTCTTCCGTCCAACCCCTGTCTCAATTTAGCAGCCAGCTGTAGGCGCTTTGTCTTAATTAGCTGCACAACATAAGAAGGACGTTTGTGCGTCCAGACTTGTGCTGCTGCAAGCATCAAGTGGATCGTGTGTATCTATACTCCTAGAGGTAAAGCCAATTTCCTTTTGTTTGTTCTCAGTATATATTATATATTACAATTCCCTGATAATTCATCATGGAGAGTCCTATGACAGTCCGCAACAATATGGTTGGGTCTGTTTTTTTAACTCTGTAATGTGTTGGATTTTTAACATAATCCCACACCACTCTCTATGGTACTGTAGGGTATATATGATTGTAATCAATCATATATCATTTCCTTCCCTTTTCTTAGATTATTCGGGGCTTTCGCCTGCTGGCTTTAGATAGCCCTTTGAATACACTTCGCTTTTTTTATGCACGTTCATCTGCAAGAATCCCTTCTATGCCTACCGACAAGGTATGTGTGGATAGATCAATATATTTAATCCTTGCTTATGTCGATATCAATAATGTTTAGTACATTCTCTATTCCACCATAACATTAAGGTTTCTTTATTTTCCTTTTTGTTATATATGCATCCGATTTTTTATTCCTATCATGTTTTAACTTATTCTAATAAATACACAATTTGATACAATTCTACTGTTTTAAGACTCTTTGCCTTTCAAAGTCCCATAGAGGAAAAAATTCCCCATTTTGTAACTAAATCAGGGATGCGGGCAGAGTGTCTTTCTCCATAAAGTTCTTGGCACTAACACAATATATATCGCTCGGGTAGCAAATACCCTTTCCTCGCTCTTTAGTGGCAAAAACTTTTGGAATATAATTGATTTGATAATAATTATTGTCCAATTTATATTTAATTATGACTAATTATGTCAGTACTAACTGGGACTCTACAATGTTAGGGCTCTACAGAAACTTTGCACAGAAGGAAAAGAAGAAGGACATTGAGTTGTTGTCGGTGTTCCTTAACCTTAGGAAAACATTAGAAAAAAAGTCCTCATATCATTGGCATATACATTTTTTTCAACAATACATTAGAAACGAGATGAACCCTTTTGGTTTACGTATCCAAATTTTCCCTACCTTGGAAAATATGAGTACAACATTTAAAAACAAGTGGGAGAAAAATCTCTCCACATGCTCAACAGGTATGATGTCCTTACTTATGGATGAATACCAGCAAAAACTAGTGGAAGTTGATAAAGAATTAGAGCCTATATATAAACAACTTTAAAGATCATGCACTATACGAACAATATGATAAGGATCTTAACGAGCACTTAGAACAATACAACAGGGAGATCTTGATAAAAAAGGAAAAGACATTTCACAGAGATAAAAATGCATTCCAAGAGTGTAAAGCATACAAATGGAAGAACATTGCAGTAAATAAAAACAAAAATCAATATCAAAGAAACACTAAAACCAGTGTGGCTTTATCTGATGCTTCTTTCATGTCTTCTATTTAGTCTAAAGGGTCTACAAAACAGAAACCATCACGGAAGTCTAAAAGGAACTCCCAAGGAAATGTCTCGCATGAAAAAACAAATAAAAAACGCATCACCGACTTACTCACATCGGCAGGGTCCCATAGTCCGCACTTGGTGTCAGGTAAAATAGGTGGTGGTGGATCTTCTTCTTTCTCTCACTTAGACACTAATGTCTCTTCATCTAGACCCAATGCAGCAAGCAGTGGGGCTCAACCATCAAGTATTATACCAGATAATTTTTTAGTCAAATCGGTCGACAATGTTGAGGTGTGATTGATCAAGGTCTGCAGCAGGCATCACCCCCACTGACGGATACTCACAACTTAAATGTTGTAAATCTCTCCTCATACAATTTAAATGAAGTAGAGATATCAGTACTGGCTCGTGTGTTAAGATTCTGTCCCAATCAGGATATGGATAGGTTTGAAGTGACAAAAGATATTCAGCTATTCGCATGAAAACTGATTCTTAAACAACTTTACTTAAAAAATGTACCTGAACAGCCTAGTTTTAAGTCTCAAGAGCTAACTGCCTTAGACAATTTGGTTGTATTGCTAGATGAAAATGAACCCCCAGATCTGATTGACCAGATCGACCTGGAGCAATTGCTCGGCCAATTTGATCAATCAGAACTTCCCCAGACTCCTGTACAAACTTTTTCGTGTTTAATGTTTTTATTGAAGTTTCAAAGAAAAACAAAACATCAGACATATATCACTTAAAGTGAGAATAACCGCATTGGTGAGGATAGTTACAGCAAATATATATATACATTCGGTTGGAATCGGGTGCTGAACCAGTAATGGCTGATGTGTAGTAGGGAGTTCTGTGTGGGATAGGGAGGAAAAGGGAACCATGAGATCAGGCACGTGTGATCCTAGGGGATGGCAAAAGAGGTCTCGCTTTACCTGTCCACACCTAATGGGAACATGCTGTGGACAGGAGGGGTCTCTTCTGGTCTTACCCAGGAAAGTAAGGTTAAGTACAGGAGCTAGACCTCAGGGGTAGGGATGTATAAGGCACAAGAGGTCCCATACTACATGAACTGTCAACTAGACATGTGCATTCGTTTTCGTCTGAATGCATTTTCGTCCGAATTTCAGGTATTTTCGTTATCGTTTTAAGTCCGAAAAACGAAAGATCCGACATAAACAAATGCTTTATTTTCGTTTTCGTTGCTACAACAGTTCGATATAGATAGGAGATTCGACATGATGATGACAATAACAGTCTGTGTCCATCAAACCTGTGGTCGAATGTGCCTAAGCTTAGCTCTATTAGTCCAAGATTATTCTACATAGAGAGAAAAGATTCGACGTAGGGGAGGAAAGATTCGACGTAGGGGAGGAAAGATTCGACGTAGGGGAGGAAAGATTCGACGTAGTGGAGAAAAGATTCGATGTAGGGGAGAAAAGATTCGACGTAGGGGAGAAAAGATTCGACGTAGGGGAGAAAAGATAAATAAAAATAATGATGATGATGAATGTTATTGGCTAATTGTAACCAAAGAGGAGGAGCAGTAAAATAGCTAGAACTAAGTACACACGTACTTTGGCTTATGGTGTCTGTTGAAAGTTCTAAGAAGATTCGACGGAGCAAGTAAACTATACGGCGTTGTACAGTTTAGCTGCTTCGTCGAATCTTCTTTGCACATTCGACAGACACAATAAGCCTTCAATGACAGATTCAACCTTAATTTGGATTTTCGGACGAATGCAATTTTTAACGAAAAACGAGATAAATAAAAACGAATTTCGGGAGTAACTAAATACATTTATTTTTCGGACGAAAACAAAATTCCGAAACGAAATATTTCAGTGTGCACATGTCTACTGTCAACATAAGTTCGTGTCATGCATAAATTGCGAGCAATCACGAGTGAGGGTTCACCCTGATCTGAACTTTAACATCAGGGGGTCCAACGTAAGATGTCTGAGATATCAACTCTAGCCTTGCGGGAGGCTTCAATGTGCTGATAGTGTAGAAGCAAAGGGAGAAAAGGAGAAAGAAAAAAAAAAAAGGGAGGAGAGGAATGAGGGGGAGTGTGGGTTCCGTGGCACGGCAGGATGGCTCCCCAACCAGGGGATCCGCCAATTCGGTAAGAAAAAAAAAAGAGTAAAAAAGTGAGTAATGCAGGAACAGGAAACAAGGCTTGCATATATAGACGGACTGTACTACCAAGGCATAAGTAAAGACTCATCAAAGTCAGGGGGGGGACTTTTTAGTTTCGATAGCAGTCATTTTTGCAAAGATAAGGGCCTTATTCATTTTGTGTTTTGCTTCAGCTACAACCAATGTCTGAGTTTTCCATGCCTTAGCAATAGTTTGTTTGGCCACAGTGGTGAGTTGGATCAATAGTTTGAATTGATTGTGGGAGAGCTCTGCAGGTTTTAAATTTAAGAGGGCGGTAGCTGGGTCTATTATGACATTGGTCTTAAGAGCTTTAGAAGCCATTGTGAACATTTTTTCCCAAAACTCCTGAACTATTGGGCATTGCCACCAAATATGCATGTGGGTGCCTGGAGTTGCACAGCCTCGGAAACAATTTCCGTGATACGCCTGAACGTATTTTGCGATTCTGGCAGGCACAAGGTACCAGCGAGCTAAGACCTTGAAATTTGTTTCTACTGCTGAGCAGTTAATGGAGGACGATTTGGTAGCAAGCCATATAGCAGACCAATCAGCCAATCAGTTTCGAAAGTGCGTCCCAGATCTTGCGCCCATTTGGTAGTGTAGGCAGGAAGTGAATCGCCGGAGTTGTTGGTTAGATGTTGGTATAAGGTTGATATTAGACCTCTGATGTGTGGGTCACTCTTACAAATGTGCTCAAATTGAGTAAGCTAATTTAACATAGATCCCGTCTTAAGATGTGGGGTGTTGAAGTTTTTAATTTGTAGATATCGGAATAGTTCAGATCTGGGGAGACCGAAGGTGGTGAAAGTCAAGAGTCTATTGTGGGAGGATAGTTGGTGTAGTCTAAGTAAATTTGCTTTGGACCATGCGTTGAATGCAGCCGGGGATTCCCACGCTGGATAGAATGTGGGGTTTCTGAGAAAGGACAAGAGAGGATTATGGGGGGACTGGAGTTTGTGAGTGTTTTTCAATCTATCCCGTATGGATAGAGAGTGTGTAGTGACAGGATTTTTAATGTGCGTTCTATTGTCAGGTTGAAGCCAAAGCATGTTCACTACCAAAATGGCGTCGCTTTCCACCGATTCAATAGCAACCCATAACGGAGTTTCAGTGCTTGCGTGGTACTTGGGGAGTTGGGCTAGCTGCACAGCATTATATTATGTGGAGAAATTGGGTATGCCTAGGCCCCCATGCAGTTTGTGGCGAAATAGTGTAGCTTTTGATATGCGAGGCTTCGTGGGCCCCCAGATGTAAGATTCTGTGCTGCGTTAGTCGTAGAAAGTAAGCCGGTAGTGGGATGGGGAGGACTCTAAATAAATAAATAAATTTCGGTAAGATGGTCATTTTCGTGGCATTGATCCTACCGAACCAGGATAATGGTAAGGCAGACCATTGTGACATTAGTGTGGTAGCCTGTCTAAGTAGGGGCAAGTAATTTGCAGAGAAGAGATCGGTTATTGATGCCATAAGTTGTATCCCTAAGTAGGAAAGTTTGTGAGGTACCCAAGTAAATGGTAAGAAGGTATCGATCCGAATGCGATAAGGAGATGTTGAGTGCATTTGATTTCTGAGGATTGACCTGTAAGCCTAGGATTTGGGCAAACTTGTCAAGTATTGATAAAAGATTGGGGGCAGAGATGTGGGGATGTGTCATGAATATGAGGATGTCATCCGCGAACAGACAGAGTTTATTGTGGTGGCCTCCTAGATCTATACCCTTGACATCAGGATCCGACCTGATCAGTTGGGCCAGTGGTTCTATGAGTAAAGCAAATAGCAACGGGGAAAGAGGGCAGCCCTGTCTGGTGCCTCTTTTGATGGGTGTTTTGTTGGGTTTCATCGCTTTAATGGCAGTTGAGACCTCAAGGTCTGTGATCGGGTCCTCTAATAGATCGAGCTGCTCTTGTTGGAGAGATGGGAGGGTAATGCGGGAGAAAAGGGTTTCCGCTTTTATGGGGTCGAAGGTCTGTGAGGGAGAGTAGAGTTTTGCGAGGTTAGACTGGAATACCTCTAAAATTTGAACGGGATTGCTAGTATAGGCATAATTGGCCATTTTTAGATGTATGGTCGATTTGGGGTGTTGAATTGCCCTCAGGGTGCAGGCCAAGGGAGTGTCTGGTTTGTTTGCCTTGAGGTAGTTACGATGTTGGCTTTTGCGAAGGGTTTTCTCAGAGTCAGTGAGAAACAGGTCAAAGTCCAATTTGGCTTTTTCTAGGCGTGCATTCATAGTAGGATTGGGGGAGGCTTGAAATGTCGCATGTCATGCATTAAAGTTGGTTTCAAGTTGATGGAATAAGAGTCTACGTTCATGTTTGAGGACTGCTGCCTGCTGTATTAATTTGCTGCGGATGACAGTTTTGTGGGCTTCCCATAGTGTCAGGGCCGATACGTCGTCTGTTGCATTGGTGGCGATATAGTCTTTAAGGGCTATTTCAATATCCATACAATGAGAAGGATGCGTGAGGGTAGTGTTGTTAATGCACCAGGATGTATCATGGGTCCTAGGAATGGGGGAGGATATGGTGGTGCAGACTGCGGAATGATCCGTCCATGTAAATGGAGTAATGCCTGAGGAAATGACTTCTGGGAGCATGCTGTAGGACATGAATATGTGATCGATGCGTGAAAAAGATTTGTGCGGGTGCGAGTAATGGGTAAAACGTTTGCTGGTAGGGTTGAGTTTGCACCAGGTGTCTGCAAGGTTGTGTTTGGAGATCAAGTAGAAGGTGAGGTAGGAGGAGTTTTGTCAAGGAAAGGGAATATAGTTAGATTGGAATCTCAGCACAAAATTATAGTACCAAATTTGTGATTATCGAGCACCTGCATGAGGTGTGAAAGAAAGGCCAATGGGTTCCGATTGGGAGCATAATATGATATTATCGTAACTGCTGTGTCTGAAATATAGCCAGTGATCAGGAGGTATCTGCCTTCCGGATCTTTGATTTGTGAGGAAAGGGTAAATAGTAGAGAGCAGTGGAAACCAATAAAGGTCCCTCTCTGTTTGGTTGTGGCTGAAGCAGTGTAGAATTGGGGGTAAGAGCTGCTGAGATATTTAGGGGAAGATGAATCTGTAAAGTGGGTCTCTTGTAGACAGAGTATGTGGGCCTTGGCGGCTGCAAAGGGATGTAGTGCGTTTTTGTGGGACATTGAATCCTTGAACGTTCCAGGAGAGAATGTTTATGGGGGCCATAACATGTTCGGGCTGGTAGAAATATGTAGAGGACGGGTCGCGTGGGGTGAGCCACCACCACCGTGCCAGGAAGGAGAGAGGGGAAGGGGGGAAAGAAGAAAGAATGTGACAGAAATAGAACAAAATAGTTACAAACAAGAATGAAATATTAGGTTTCAAAAACAGGGTAGGAGAACATCCAAGGGGGGCAGTTAGCGGCCCCGTGGAGGCTCTAAGGTTGCCGTTGGGTACCTGCATAATTGTAGCAGGGGTCCAAGGGCAATAATGGAGGAGCAAGTAGTTCCGAATGGGGAACAACACCGGAGAGAACAATGCAAACCTAAAAAGGAATGACTTATAAGAAGAAAAAACAAGATAACAGCATAATTAAACAAAACGTTAATGAGCATAAGAGAGCGGAGGGACTGCCAGGATTGAAAGGACTAGAAAGTTTTGAACCTCGGCTGCAAAACCTGTTAGGGAGTGAAAATCCAGTTATGGGTTACAAACATGGCTAACATCACCTAACCTCCGAGTCACTAACAAGGCATCGAATGTCAGGGGTATAAAGCAGTGGAGGGAATGTACTTGGGACAGTACTCGGGACAGTTGGGAGCAAAGTCAGACTGCCCAGCTGAACTTTAGTCCCACTGAGCCATTGGGATGAGCTATTGGTGCAGGTCCTTGAGAAAAAGGCTCGGGGCCTAAAAGGTACAAAGGAGTGACCTTAAAGGTGGATCTGAGAAACCTGCTGTATATCCCAGGCCTTAAGATGTCTGTGGGTGGACTCAGTAGTAATGGCTGGATGCAGTACAGTAGCTACAATGGGTTGGTCCCCGAGAGAGTCTCATCCATTCGGGCACTGTACAAACTTTTAAGAAGAAATCTGACAAGTTTCCTATGTTGAACATTAACCCGAATGTATTAGCCTTTGTCAAACTGACATGTAGCGAAATTCGCAAAATTTATATATATATATATATATATATATATATATATATTTAACCACTTCAGCCCCGGAAGGATTTACCCCCTTCCTGACCAGAGCACTTTTTACAATTTGGCACTGCGTCACTTTAACTGCTAATTGCGTGGTCATGCAATGCTGTACCCAAACGAAATTTGCGTCCTTTTCTTCCCACAAATAGAGTTTTCTTTTGATGGTATTTGATCACCTCTGCGGTTTTTATTTTTTGCGCTATAGAGAAAAAGACCGAAAATTTGGAAAAAAAATGACATTTTCTACTTTTTGTTATAAAAAAATCCAATAAACTCAATTTTAGTCATACATTTAGGCCAAAATGTATTCGACCACATGTCTTTTTTTTTTTTTAAATGTCAATAAGCGTATATTTTTTGGTTTGCGCAAAAGTTATAGCGTCTACAAACTAGGGTACATTTTCTGGAATTTACACAGCTTTTAGTTTATGACTGCCTATGTCATTTCTTGAGGTGCTAAAATGGCAGGGCAGTACAAACCCCCCCCAAATGACCCCATTTTGGAAAGTAGACACCCCAAGGAAATTGCTGAGAGGCATGTTGAGCCCATTGAATATTATTTTTTTTTGTCCCAAGTGATTGAATAATGACAAAAAAAAAAAAAATTACAAAAAGTTGTCTCTAAACGATATATTGCTCACACAGGCCATGGGCATATGCGGAGTTGCACCCCAAAATACATTCAGCTGCTTCTCCTGAGTACGGGGATACCACATGTGTGGAACTTTTTGGGAGCCTAGCTGCATACGGGGCCCCGAAAACCAATCACCGCCTTCAGGATTTCTAAGGGCGTAAATTTTTGATTTTACTCCTCACTACCTATCACAGTTTTGAAGGCCATAAAATGCCCAGATAACACAAAACCCCCCCAAATGACCCCATTTTGGAAAGTAGACAACCCCAGCCATTTGCTGAGAGGCATGTTGAGTCCATGGAATATATTATATTTTGACACAAGTTGCGGGAAAATGACAATGTTTTTTTTTTTTGCACAAAGTTGTCACTAAATGATATATTGCTCACACAGGCCATTGGCATATGTAGAATTGCACCCCAAAATACATTTAGCTGATTCTCCTGAGTATGGGGATACCACATGTGTGGGACTTTTTGGGAGCCTAGCCGCGTACGGGGCCCCGAAACCCAATCACTGGCTTCAGGATTTCTAAGGGTGTAAATTTTTGGTTTCACTCTTCACTGCCTATCACAGTTTCGGAGGCCATGGAATGCCCAGGTGGCAACCCCCCCCCCCAAATGACCCCATTTTGGAAAGTAGATACCCCAAGCTATTTGCTGAGAGGCATGGTGAGTATTTTGCAGCTCTCATTTGTTTTTGAAAATGAAGAAAGACAAGAAAAAACATTTTTTTTCTTTTTTCAATTTTCAAAACTTTGTGACAAAAAGTGAGGTCTGCAAAATACTCACTATACCTCTCAGCAAATAGCTTGGGGTGTCTACTTTCCAAAATAGGGTCATTTGGGGGGGTTTTGTGCCACCTGGGCATTCCATGGCCTCCGAAACTGTGATAGGCAGTGAAGAGTGAAATCAAAAATGTACGCCCTTAGAAAGCCTGAAGGTGGTGCTTGGTTTTCGGGGTCCCGTACGCAGCTAGGCTCCCAAAACGTCTCACACATGTGGTATCCCCGTACTCAGGAGAAGCAACAGAATGTATTTTGGGGTCTAATTTCACATATTCCCATGGCATGTTTGAGCAATATATCATTTAGTGACAACTTTGTGCAAAAAAAAATAAAATTAGTCTCTTTCCTGCAACTTGTGTCACAATATAAAATATACCATGGACTCGACATGCCTCTCAGCAAATAGCTTGGGGTGTCTACTTTCCAAAATGGGGTCATTTGGGGGGGGTTTGAACTGTCCTGGCATTTTATGCACAACATTTAGAAGCTTATGTCACACATCACCCACTTTTCTAACCACTTGAAGACAAAGCCCTTTCTGACACATTATGACAAATTATTTTTTTTGCAAGAAAATTACTTTGAACCCCCAAACATTATATATTTTTTTAAAGCAAATGCCCTACAGATTAAAATGGTGGGTGTTTCATTTTTTTTTCACACAGTATTTGCGCAGCGATTTTTCAAACGCATTTTTTGGGGAAAAAACACACTTTTTTTAAATTTTAATGCACTAAAACACACTATATTGCCCAAATGTTTGATGAAATAAAAAAGATGATCTTAGGCCGAGTACATGGATACCAAACATGACATGCTTTAAAATTTGGCACAAACGTGCAGTGGCAATAAAATAAATATTTTTAAAAGCCTTTAAAAGCCTTTACAGGTTGCCACTTTAGATTTACAGAGGAGGTCTACTGCTTAAATTACTGCCCTCGATCTGACCTTCGCAGTGATACCTCACATGCATGGTGCAATTGCTGACCGACACTTGCGTTCGCCTTAGCGCGAGAGCAGGGGGGGCAAGGGTGCTTTTTTTTTTCTTTATTTTTTTTTTATCCCTTTTTTTAAACTGTTCCTTTTCATTTTTTTTTTTTTAAATCATTTTTATTGTTATCTCAGGGAATGTAAATATCCCCTATGATAGCAATAGGTAGTGACAGGTACTCTTTTTTGAAAAAATTGGGGTCTATTAGACCCTAGATCTCTCCTCTGCCCTCAAAGCATCTGACCACACCAAGATCGGTGTGATAAAATGCTTTCCCAATGGCGCTGTTTACATCGGGCGAAATCTAAGTCATAAAATGCTCGTAGCTTCCGGTTTCTTAGGCCATAGAGATGTTTGGAGCCACTCTGGTCTCTGATCAGCTCTATGGTCAGCTGGCTGAATCACTGGCTGTATTCTCAGGTTCCCTGTTGAGACAGGAGAGCCAGAGAAAAACACGGAAGACGGTGGGGGGGGTGCATTCCCTCCCACTGCTTGTAAAAGCAGTCTAGAGGCTAATTAGCTGCAAGGATTGCTTTTACATGAAAGCCGACCGCTGGCTGAAAAGAATGATACCAAGATGATACATAAACCTGCAGGCATCATTCTGGTATAACCACTCAAAGTTGTGAATGGTGTACCTGAAGACAAAAAAATGGTTAACAATAAAACACAGTAAACGGTAAAGTATAAAAAATTGCATACCTGAAAAGCAAACATGATAAAACATAATAACAACTAGAAAAGCTACAATTTCTGGGGAAATTGTGAAAGTGTTCTTGCCTCTACAACTGGAGTGGGCGGAGTAACTGGGTGGGGTGGAGTGGCTTGAGTAACTGTGAAAAGTGTTAAAAAGCTTAATATTTTAAAAAGTATAAATAGTAGTAAAAAAGTTCCATCATTAGCTGAAAGAGCTGAACATCTTTTTCAAAAGTAATTTTTTTTTTCAAAAATGAATTTTTTTTTTTCAAAAATGAATTTTTTTTATTCAAAAATGATTTTTTTTCTTCAAAAATGATTTTTTTTTCAAAAATGATTTTTTTTTTAAAGTAATTTTTTTTCTCAAAAATAATTTTTTTTACGAAATTATTTATTTTTTTAAGTAATTTTTTTTTCAAAAATATTTTTTTTTTTTTTCAAAAATAATTTTTTTTTCGAAATTTTTTTTTTAAAGTAATTTTTTTTTTCAAAAATAATTTTTTTTTTTCAAAAATAATTTTTTTTTTTTCAAAAATAATTTTTTTTTTCAAAAATATATATATTTTTTTTTCAAAAATATTTATTTTTTTTTCATGGGGCGGTCATAATGTTTCAGCTGATCATGGGGTTGTCAGCTTTTGTCACCTCCCGCTCTAGTTTTGAACATTTCACCATTCATTCCTATGGGACCAATTTCACCGCAAAAACGACGATATTTCGTGAACCATTTGGCGAAACGTTCCACAAAGTAATAGCACACCAATTAAATGACATTGAGGCCGGATTCACACTGGTATTTTTCAGCTTTTCACAAAGATCCACAAGGTAATAGGACACCAATTAAATGACATTGAACATTTCGCAATTCATTCCTATGGGACCAATATTGCCGCAAAAAACTACGATATTTCGTGGACCATTCGGCGAAATATTCCACAAAGTAATAACACACCAATCGGGAACAATCCGCTCGTTTCGGTATATTACTTGTCTCTGTAGTGTAAAAACTGTGGGAGGAGTCTACAAGCATTATCAAGTCTAGCAGATGAAGTCAGATGCATTTGGGGTGTCTCAGCATCTTGTGTTTACAACCACTGTTTCCTAGCAACGCTCATGCCCTGTTTATGCTTCCCAAATACTACTTCATCAAAACTGCCCCATCAGAATTACCCCATCAAAACTGCCCCATCATATTCCTCTATTATAAATCAGTACATGGTGTGCCTGTCCCCTCCCCCGGGCTCTGTAATCAGAGCTGAGATGCTCCAGCCACCTCCCCCCTGTGTATAACAGAAGCTTTGGTAACCATGGCAACAAAACAAACACTAACAGTACACTCTGATTAATGGCTAAAATTTCCTGAAATGACCTCTAAACAAATGGCCGTATTTTAAAAACTATACATCCTACAGCGAAGATCTTTATATTGTGAGAATCACAAGACCCAGGCCTAGATTTTGATACATAGTATGTCTCTGAAATATTAAAAATGAAGGCACAGTCACAGTTTAGAAATTGCCCTTCAAATTTGAAGGGGCTAGAGTGTAGTTTCAATGAATGTCAATGGACGGTGTGAGTTGCAAACAAATGGTCATATTGTGAAAACTATCAGGACTATGGCTTAGCCGTGGACATGTTTAGTGGCAGCAGGGATAGCTGAACGTTTTGATATAAGATTTGTGTAGGTGGGCTTGAAAATGAGGGAGTGGTGGCAGTTTAGAAATCATGTTCTGATTTTCCAGCTTTTGTCATCTCCCACTCTAGTTTCCCCATTCATTCCTATGGGACCAATTTCGCCGCAAAAACGATGATATTTCGTGAACCATTCGGCGAAACGTTCCACAAAATAATAGCACACCATTCGGGAACAATCCGCACGTTTCGGTATATTACTTGTCTATGTAGTGTAAAAACTGTGGGAGGAGTTAGGGTGGTAAATTTGGCTATAATAATAAGAATAAGAACTAGAAAAGGTACAATTTCTGGGGAAATTGTGAAAGTGTTCTTGCCTCTACAACTGGAGTGGGCGGAGTAACTGGGTGGGGTGGAGTGGCTTGAGTAACTGTGAAAAGTGTTAAAAAGCTTAATATTTTAAAAAGTATAAATAGTAGTAAAAAAGTTCCATCATTCGCTGAAAGAGCTGAACATTTTTTTCAAAAGTAATTTTTTTTTTCAAAAATGAATTTTTTTTAATCAAAAATGATTTTTTTTTCTTCAAAAATGATTTTTTTTTTCAAAAGTAATTTTTTTTTTCAAAGGTAATTTTTTTTTTCAAAAATGAATTTTTTTATTTCAAAAATAATTTTTTTTTCAAAAATAATTTTTTTTTTCAAATATATTTTTTTTTCAAAAATAATTTTTTTTTTAAAAGATTTTTTTTTCAAAAATATTTTTTTTTTTCAAAAATAATTTTTTTTTTTTCAAAAATGATTTTTTTTTTTTTTTAAATTATTTTTTTACTTTTTTCAAAAATTTTTTTTTTTTTTTCAAAAATATTTTTTTTTTTACATGGGGCGGTCATAATGTTTTGGCTGATCATGGGGTTGTCAGCTTTTGTCACTTCCCACTCTAGTTTTGAACATTTCGCCATTCATTCCTATGGGACCAATTTCGCCGCAAAAACGTCATTTCGTGGACCATTCGGCAAAACATTCCACAAAGTAATAACACACCAATCGGGAACAATCCGCTCGTTTCGGTATATTATTTGTCTCTGTAGTGTGAAAACTGTGGGAGGAGTCTACAAGCATTATCAAGTCTAGCAGATGAAGTCACATGCATTTGGAGTGTCTCAGCATCTTGTGTTTACAACCACTGTTTCCTAGCAACGCTCATGCCCTGTTTATGCTTCCCAAATACTGCTTCATCAAAACTGCCCCATCAGAATTACCCCATCAAAACTGCCCCATCATATTCCTCTATTATAAATCAGTACATGGTGTGTCTGTCCCCTCCCCCAGGCTCTGTAATCAGCTGAGATGCTCCAGCCACCTTCCCCCCTGTGTATAACAGAAGCTTTGGTAACCATGGCAACAAAACAAACACTAACAGTACACTCTGATTAATGGCTAAAATTTCCTGAAATGACCTCTAAACAAATGGCCGTATTTTAAAAACTATACATCCTACAGCGAAGATCTTTATATTGTGAGAATCACAAGACCCAGACCTAGATTTTGATGTATAGTATGTCTCTGAAATATTAAAAATGAAGGCACAGTCGCAGTTTAGAAATTGCCCTTCAAATTTGGAGGGGGCTAGAGTGTAGTTTCAATGAATGTCAATGGACGGCGTGAGCTGCAAACAAATGGTCATATTGTGAAAACTATCAGGACTATGGCTTAGCCGTGGACATGTTTAGTGGCAGCAGGGATAGCTGAACGTTTTGATATAAGATTTGTGTAGGTGGGCTTGAAAATGAGGGAGTGGCGGCAGTTTAGAAATCATCATGTTCTGATTTTCCAGCTTTTGTCATCTCCCACTCTAGTTTCCCCATTCATTCCTATGGGACCAATTTCGCCGCAAAAACGACGATATTTCGTGAACCATTTGGCGAAATGTTCCACAAAGTAATAGCACACCATTCGGGAACAATCCGCACGTTTCGGTATATTACTTGTCTATGTAGTGTAAAAACTGTGGGAGGAGTTAGGGTGGTAAATTTGGCTATAATAATAAGAATAATATATATGTGAGATAACAGTAAGTGGTCTTGCTATGCAAGAACACTTAACTAGAAAAGGTACAATTTCTGGGGAAATTGTGAAAGTGTTCTTGCCTCTACAACTGGAGTGGGCGGAGTAACTGGGTGGGGTGGAGTGGCTTGAGTAACTGTGAAAAGTGTTAAAAAGCTTAATATTTTAAAAAGTATAAATAGTAGTAAAAAAGTTCCATCATTCGCTGAAAGAGCTGAACATTTTTTTCAAAAGTAATTTTTTTTTTCAAAGGTAATTTTTTTTTTCAAAAATGAATTTTTTTATTTCAAAAATATTTTTTTTTTCGAAATTATTATTTTTTTTAAAGTAATTTTTTTTTCAAAAATAATTTTTTTTTTCAAAAATATTTTTTTTTTTCAAATATATTTTTTTTTCAAAAATAATTTTTTTTTTAAAAGTAATTTTTTTTTCAAAAATATTTTTTTTTTTCAAAAATAATTTTTTTTTTTTCAAAAATATTTTTTTTTTCAAAAATATTTTTTTTTTTTTCAAAAATGATTTTTTTTTTTTCAAAAATTATTTTTTTACTTTTTTCAAAAATTATTTTTTTTTTTCAAAAATATATTTTTTTTTTACATGGGGCGGTCATAATGTTTTGGCTGATCATGGGGTGGTCATAATGTTTTGGCTGATCATGGGGTTGTCAGCTTTTGTCACCTCCCACTCTAGTTTTGAACATTTCGCCATTCATTCCTATGGGACCAATTTCGCCGCAAAAACGTCATTTCGTGGACCATTCGGCAAAACATTCCACAAAGTAATAACACACCAATCGGGAACAATCCGCTCGTTTCGGTATATTATTTGTCTCTGTAGTGTGAAAACTGTGGGAGGAGTCTACAAGCATTATCAAGTCTAGCAGATGAAGTCACATGCATTTGGAGTGTCTCAGCATCTTGTGTTTACAACCACTGTTTCCTAGCAACGCTCATGCCCTGTTTATGCTTCTCAAATACTACTTCATCAAAACTGCCCCATCAGAATTACCCCATCAAAACTGCCCCATCATATTCCTCTATTATAAATCAGTACATGGTGTGTCTGTCCCCTCCCCCGGGCTCTGTAATCAGCTGAGATGCTCCAGCCACCTTCCCCCCCTGTGTATAACAGAAGCTTTGGTAACCATGGCAACAAAACAAACACTAACAGTACACTCTGATTAATGGCTAAAATTTCCTGAAATGACCTCTAAACAAATGGCCGTATTTTAAAAACTATACATCCTACAGCGAAGATCTTTATATTGTGAGAATCACAAGACCCAGACCTAGATTTTGATACATAGTATGTCTCTGAAATATTAAAATTGAAGGCACGGTCGCAGGTTAGAAATTTCCCTTCAAATTTGGAGGGGGCTAGAGTGTAGTTTCAATGAATGTCAATGGACGGCGTGAGTTGCAAACAAATGGTCATATTGTGAAAACTATCAGGACTATGGCTTAGCCGTGGACATGTTTAGTGGCAGCAGGGATAGCTGAACGTTTTGATATAAGATTTGTGTAGGTGGGCTTGAAAATGAGGGAGTGGCGGCAGTTTAGAAATCATGTTCTGATTTTCCAGCTTTTGTCATCTCCCACTCTAGTTTCCCCATTCATTCCTATGGGACCAATTTCGCCGCAAAAATTACGATATTTCGTGAACCATTCGGCGAAACGTTCCACAAAATAATAGCACACCATTCGGGAACAATCCGCACGTTTCGGTATATTACTTGTCTATGTAGTGTAAAAACTGTGGGAGGAGTTAGGGTGGTAAATTTGGCTATAATAATAATAAGAACTAGAAAAGGTACAATTTCTGGGGAAATTGTGAAAGTGTTCTTGCCTCTACAACTGGAGTGGGCGGAGTAACTGGGTGGGGTGGAGTGGCTTGAGTAACTGTGAAAAGTGTTAAAAAGCTTAATATTTTAAAAAGTATAAATAGTAGTAAAAAAGTTCCATCATTCGCTGAAAGAGCTGAACATTTTTTTCAAAAGTAATTTTTTTTTTCAAAAATGAATTTTTTTTAATCAAAAATGATTTTTTTTTCTTCAAAAATGATTTTTTTTAAAAAGTAATTTTTTTTTTCAAAGGTAATTTTTTTTTTCAAAAATAATTTTTTTTTCGAAATTATTATTTTTTTTAAAGTAATTTTTTTTCAAAAATATTTTTTTTTTTTTTAAATAATTTTTTTTTTAAAGTAATTTTTTTTTCAAAAATATTTTTTTTTTTTCAAAAATGTTTTTTTTTTTTTCAAAAATTATTTTTTTACTTTTTTCAAAAATTATTTTTTTTTTTCAAAAATATTTTTTTTTTTACATGGGGCGGTCATAATGTTTTGGCTGATCATGGGGTGGTCATAATGTTTTGGCTGATCATGGGGTTGTCAGCTTTTGTCACTTCCCACTCTAGTTTTGAACATTTCGCCATTCATTCCTATGGGACCAATTTCGCCCCATCAGAATTACCCCATCAAAACTGCCCCATCATATTCCTCTATTACAAATCAGTACATGGTGTGTCTGTCCCCTCCCCCGGGCTCTGTAATCAGCTGAGATGCTCCAGCCACCTTCCCCCCTGTGTATAACAGAAGCTTTGGTAACCATGGCAACAAAACAAACACTAACAGTACACTCTGATTAATGGCTAAAATTTCCTGAAATGACCTCTAAACAAATGGCCGTATTTTAAAAACTATACATCCTACAGCGAAGATCTTTATATTGTGAGAATCACAAGACCCAGACCTAGATTTTGATGTATAGTATGTCTCTGAAATATTAAAAATGAAAGCACAGTCGCAGTTTAGAAATTGCCCTTCAAATTTGGAGGGGGCTAGAGTGTAGTTTCAATGAATGTCAATGGACGGCGTGAGTTGCAAACAAATGGTCATATTGTGAAAACTATCAGGACTATGGCTTAGCAGTGGACATGTTTAGTGGCAGCAGGGATAGCTGAACGTTTTGATATAAGATTTGTGTAGGTGGGCTTGAAAATGAGGGAGTGGCGGCAGTTTAGAAATCATGTTCTGATTTTCCAGCTTTTGTCATCTCCCACTCTAGTTTCCCCATTCATTCCTATGGGACCAATTTCGCAGCAAAAACAACGATATTTCGTGAACCATTCGGCGAAACGTTCCACAAAGTAATAGCACACCATTCGGGAACAATCCACACGTTTCGGTATATTACTTGTCTATGTAGTGTAAAAACTGTGGGAGGAGTTAGGGTGGTAAATTTGGCTATAATAATAAGAATAATATATATGTGAGATAACAGTAAGTGGTCTTGCTATGCAAGAACACTTAATAAGAATAATATATATGTGAGATAACAATAAGTGGTCTTGCTATGCAAGAACACTTAATAACTAGAAAAGGTACAATTTCTGGGGAAATTGTGAAAGTGTTCTTGCCTCTACAACTGGAGTGGGCGGAGTAACTGGGTGGGGTGGAGTGGCTTGAGTAACTGTGAAAAGTGTTAAAAAGCTTAATATTTTAAAAAGTATAAATAGTAGTAAAAAAGTTCCATCATTCGCTGAAAGAGCTGAACATTTTTTTCAAAAGTAATTATTTTTTTCAAAAATGAATTTTATTTATTCAAAAATGATTTTTTTTTCTTCAAAAATGAATTTTTTTTTCTTCAAAAATGAATTTTTCTTTTCAAAAGTAATTTTTTTTTCAAAAATGAATTTTTTTATTTCAAAAATAATTTTTTTTTCGAAATTATTTTTTTTTTAAAGTAATTTTTTTTTCAAAAATAATTTTATTTTTTCAAAAATATTTTTTTTTCAAATATATTTTTTTTTTTCAAAAATAATTTTTTTTTTAAAAGTAATTTTTTTTTCAAAAATATTTTTTTTTTTTCAAAAGTAATTTTTTTTTTTCAAAAATATTTTTTTTTTTTCAAAAAATTTTTTTTTTTTTTTCAAAAATTATTTTTTTATTTTTTTCAAAAATTATTTTTTTTTTTCAAAAATATTTTTTAATAGCACACCATTCGGGAACAATCCGCACGTTTCGGTATATTACTTGTCTATGTAGTGTAAAAACTGTGGGAGGAGTTAGGGTGGTAAATTTGGCTATAATAATAATAAGAATAATATATATGTGAGATAACAATAAGTGGTCTTGCTATGCAAGAACACTTAATAAGAACTAGAAAAGCTACAATTTCTGGGGAAATTGTGAAAGTGTTCTTGCCTCTACAACTGGAGTGGGCGGAGTAACTGGGTGGGGTGGAGTGGCTTGAGTAACTGTGAAAAGTGTTAAAAAGCTTAATATTTTAAAAAGTATAAATAGTAGTAAAAAAGTTCCATCATTAGTTGAAAGAGCTGAACATTTTTTTCAAAAGTAATTTTTTTTTTTCAAAATTGAATTTTTTTTTTTCAAAAATTTTTTTTTTTTTTTTCAAAAATAATTTTTTTTTTCAAAAATAATTTTTTTTTCGAAATTATTTTTTTTTAAAGTAATTTTTTTTTTCAAAAATAATTTTTTTTTTTTCAAAAATAATTTTTTTTTTCAAAAATATTTTTTTTTTTTCAAAAATATTTTTTTTTTCAAAAACAATTTTTTTTTTCAAAAATATTTTTTTTTTTCAAAGATAATTTTTTTTTTCAAAAATAATTTTTTTTTCAAAAACAATTTTTTTTTTCAAAAATATTTTTTTTTTTTCAAAGATAATTTTTTTTTTCAAAAATAATTTTTTTTTTCAAAAATAATTTTTTTTTTTCAAAAATATATATTTTTTTTTCAAAAATATATATTTTTTTTTTTCAAAAATATTTTTTTTTTTTTCATGGGGCGGTCATGTTTCAGCTGATCATGGGGTTGTCAGCTTTTGTCACCTCCCGCTCTAGTTTTGAACATTTCACCATTCATTCCTATGGGACCAATTTCACCGCAAAAACGACGATATTTCGTGAACCATTCGGCGAAACGTTCCACAAAGTAATAGCACACCAATTAAATGACATTGAGGCCGGATTCACACTGGTATTTTTCAGCTTTTCACAAAGTTCCACAAGGTAATAGGACACCAATTAAATGACATTGAACATTTCGCAATTCATTCCTATGGGACCAATATTGCCGCAAAAAACTACGATATTTCGTGGACCATTCGGCGAAATATTCCACAAAGTAATAACACACCAATCGGGAACAATCCGCTCGTTTCGGTATATTACTTGTCTCTGTAGTGTAAAAACTGTGGGAGGAGTCTACAAGCATTATCAAGTCTAGCAGATGAAGTCACATGCATTTGGGGTGTCTCAGCATCTTGTGTTTACAACCACTGTTTCCTAGCAACGCTCATGCCCTGTTTATGCTTCCCAAATACTACTTCATCAAAACTGCCCCATCAGAATTGCCCCATCAAAACTGCCCCATCATATTCCTCTATTATAAATCAGTACATGGTGTGTCTGTCCCCTCCCCCGGGCTCTATAATCAGAGCTGAGATGCTCCAGCCACCTTCCCCCTGTGTATAACAGAAGCTTTGGTAACCATGGCAACAAAACAAACACTAACAGTACACTCTGATTAATGGCTAAAATTTCCTGAAATGACCTCTAAACAAATGGCCGTATTTTAAAAACTATACATCCTACAGCGAAGATCTTTATATTGTGAGAATCACAAGACCCAGACCTAGATTTTGATACATAGTATGTCTCTGAAATATTAAAAATGGAGGCACAGTCGCAGTTTAGAAATTGCCCTTCAAATTTGAAGGGGCTAGAGTGTAGTTTCAATGAATGTCAATGGACGGTGTGAGTTGCAAACAAATGGTCATATTGTGAAAACTATCAGGACTATGGCTTAGCCGTGGACATGTTTAGTGGCAGCAGGGATAGCTGAACGTTTTGATATAAGATTTGTGTAGGTGGGCTTGAAAATGAGGGAGTGGCAGCAGTTTAGAAATCATGTTCTGATTTTCCAGCTTTTGTCATCTCCCACTCTAGTTTCCCCATTCATTCCTATGGGACCAATTTCGCCGCAAAAACGACGATATTTCGTGAACCATTCGGCAAAACGTTCCACAAAGTAATAGCACACCATTCGGGAACAATCCGCACGTTTCGGTATATTACTTGTCTATGTAGTGTAAAAACTGTGGGAGGAGTTAGGGTGGTAAATTTGGCTATAATAATAAGAATAATAAGAACTAGAAAAGGTACAATTTCTGGGGAAATTGTGAAAGTGTTCTTGCCTCTACAACTGGAGTGGGCGGAGTAACTGGGTGGAGTGGCTTGAGTAACTGTGAAAAGTGTTAAAAAGCTTAATATTTTAAAAAGTATAAATAGTAGTAAAAAAGTTCCATCATTCGCTGAAAGAGCTGAACATTTTTTTCAAAAGTAATTTTTTTTTTCAAAAATGAATTTTTTTTAATCAAAAATGATTTTTTTTTCTTCAAAAATGATTTTTTTTTCAAAGGTAATTTTTTTTTTCAAAAATGAATTTTTTTATTTCAAAAATTATTTTTTTTTCGAAATTATTTTTTTTTTTTTAAAGTAATTTTTTTTCAAAAATAATTTTTTTTTTCAAAAATATTTTTTTTTTCAAATATATTTTTTTTTTCAAAAATATTTTTTTTTTAAAAGTAATTTTTTTTTCAAAAATATTTTTTTTTCAAAAATATTTTTTTTTTTCAAAAATATTTTTTTTTTTTTCAAAAATGATTTTTTTTTCTTCAAAAATTATTTTTTTACTTTTTTCAAAAATTATTTTTTTTTTTCAAAAATATTTTTTTTTTACATGGGGCGGTCATAATGTTTTGGCTGATCATGGGGTGGTCATAATGTTTTGGCTGATCATGGGGTTGTCAGCTTTTGTCACTTCCCACTCTAGTTTTGAACATTTCGCCATTCATTCCTATGGGACCAATTTCGCCGCAAAAACGTCATTTCGTGGACCATTCGGCAAAACATTCCACAAAGTAATAACACACCAATCGGGAACAATCCGCTCGTTTCGGTATATTATTTGTCTCTGTAGTGTGAAAACTGTGGGAGGAGTCTACAAGCATTATCAAGTCTAGCAGATGAAGTCACATGCATTTGGAGTGTCTCAGCATCTTGTGTTTACAACCACTGTTTCCTAGCAACGCTCATGCCCTGTTTATGCTTCCCAAATACTGCTTCATCAAAACTGCCCCATCAGAATTACCCCATCAAAACTGCCCCATCATATTCCTCTATTATAAATCAGTACATGGTGTGTCTGTCCCCTCCCCCGGGCTCTGTAATCAGCTGAGATGCTCCAGCCACCTTCCCCCCTGTGTATAACAGAAGCTTTGGTAACCATGGCAACAAAACAAACACTAACAGTACACTCTGATTAATGGCTAAAATTTCCTGAAATGACCTCTAAACAAATGGCCGTATTTTAAAAACTATACATCCTACAGCGAAGATCTTTATATTGTGAGAATCACAAGACCCAGACCTAGATTTTGATGTATAGTATGTCTCTGAAATATTAAAAATGAAGGCACAGTCGCAGTTTAGAAATTGCCCTTCAAATTTGAAGGGGCTAGAGTGTAGTTTCAATGAATGTCAATGGACGGCATGAGTTGCAAACAAATGGTCATATTGTGAAAACTATCAGGACTATGGCTTAGCCGTGGACATGTTTAGTGGCAGCAGGGATAGCTGAACGTTTTGATATAAGATTTGTGTAGGTGGGCTTGAAAATGAGGGAGTGGCGGCAGTTTAGAAATCATGTTCTGATTTTCCAGCTTTTGTCATCTCCCACTCTAGTTTCCCCATTCATTCCTATGGGACCAATTTCGCCGCAAAAACGACGATATTTCGTGAACCATTCGGCGAAGCGTTCCACAAAGTAATAGCACACCATTCGGGAACAATCCGCACGTTTCGGTATATTACTTGTCTATGTAGTGTAAAAACTGTAGGAGGAGTTAGGGTGGTAAATTTGGCTATAATAATAAGAATAATATATATGTGAGATAACAGTAAGTGGTCTTGCTATGCAAGAACACTTAATAATATATATGTGAGATAACAGTAAGTGGTCTTGCTATGCAAGAACACTTAACTAGAAAAGCTACAATTTCTGGGGAAATTGTGAAAGTGTTCTTGCCTCTACAACTGGAGTGGGCGGAGTAACTGGGTGGGGTGGAGTGGCTTGAGTAACTGTGAAAAGTGTTAAAAAGCTTAATATTGTAAAAAGTATAAATAGTAGTAAAAAAGTTCCATCATTCGCTGAAAGAGCTGAACATTTTTTTCAAAAGTAATTTTTTTTTTCAAAAATGAATTTTTTTTAATCAAAAATGATTTTTTTTTCTTCAAAAATGATTTTTTTTTTCAAAAGTAATTTTTTTTTTCAAAGGTAATTTTTTTTTTCAAAAATATTTTTTTTTTTCAAATATATTTTTTTTTCAAAAATAATTTTTTTTTTTAAAAGTAATTTTTTTTTCAAAAATATTTTTTTTTTCAAAAATATTTTTTTTTTCAAAAATATTTTTTTTTTTTTCAAAAATGATTTTTTTTTTTCAAAAATTATTTTTTTACTTTTTTCAAAAATAATTTTTTTTTTCAAAAATATTTTTTTTTTTACATGGGGCGGTCATAATGTTTTGGCTGATCAATGGGGTGGTCATAATGTTTTGGCTGATCATGGGGTTGTCAGCTTTTGTCACTTCCCACTCTAGTTTTGAACATTTAGCCATTCATTCCTATGGGACCAATTTCGCCGCAAAAACGTCATTTCGTGGACCATTCGGCAAAACATTCCACAAAGTAATAACACACCAATCGGGAACAATCCGCTCGTTTCGGTATATTACTTGTCTCTGTAGTGTAAAAACTGTGGGAGGAGTCTACAAGCATTATCAAGTCTAGCAGATGAAGTCACATGCATTTGGAGTGTCTCAGCATCTTGTGTTTACAACCACTGTTTCCTAGCAACGCTCATGCCCTGTTTATGCTTCCCAAATACTGCTTCATCAAAACTGCCCCATCAGAATTACCCCATCAAAACTGCCCCATCATATTCCTCTATTATAAATCAGTACATGGTGTGTCTGTCCCCTCCCCCAGGCTCTGTAATCAGCTGAGATGCTCCAGCCACCTTCCCCCCTGTGTATAACAGAAGCTTTGGTAACCATGGCAACAAAACAAACACTAACAGTACACTCTGATTAATGGCTAAAATTTCCTGAAATGACCTCTAAACAAATGGCCGTATTTTAAAAACTATACATCCTACAGCGAAGATCTTTATATTGTGAGAATCACAAGACCCAGACCTAGATTTTGATGTATAGTATGTCTCTGAAATATTAAAAATGAAGGCACAGTCGCAGTTTAGAAATTGCCCTTCAAATTTGGAGGGGGCTAGAGTGTAGTTTCAATGAATGTCAATGGACGGCGTGAGTTGCAAACAAATGGTCATATTGTGAAAACTATCAGGACTATGGCTTAGCCGTGGACATGTTTAGTGGCAGCAGGGATAGCTGAACGTTTTGATATAAGATTTGTGTAGGTGGGCTTGAAAATGAGGGAGTGGCGGCAGTTTAGAAATCATGTTCTGATTTTCCAGCTTTTGTCATCTCCCACTCTAGTTTCCCCATTCATTCCTATGGGACCAATTTCGCTGCAAAAACGACGATATTTCGTGAACCATTTGGCGAAACGTTCCACAAAGTAATAGCACACCATTCGGGAACAATCCGCACGTTTCGGTATATTACTTGTCTATGTAGTGTAAAAACTGTGGGAGGAGTTAGGGTGGTAAATTTGGCTATAATAATAAGAACTAGAAAAGGTACAATTTCTGGGGAAATTGTGAAAAGTGTTCTTGCCTCTACAACTGGAGTGGGCGGAGTAACTGGGTGGGGTGGAGTGGCTTGAGTAACTGTGAAAAGTGTTAAAAAGCTTAATATTTTAAAAAGTATAAATAGTAGTAAAAAAGTTCCATCATTCGCTGAAAGAGCTGAACATTTTTTTCAAAAGTAATTTTTTTTTTCAAAAATGAATTTTTTTTAATCAAAAATGATTTTTTTTTCTTCAAAAATGATTTTTTTTTTCAAAAGTAATTTTTTTTTTCAAAGGTAATTTTTTTTTTCAAAGGTAATTTTTTTTTTCAAAAATGAATTTTTTTATTTCAAAAATATTTTTTTTTTCGAAATTATTATTTTTTTTAAAGTAATTTTTTTTTCAAAAATAATTTTTTTTTTTCAAAAATATTTTTTTTTTCAAATATATTTTTTTTTCAAAAATAATTTTTTTTTTAAAAGAAATTTTTTTTTCAAAAATATTTTTTTTTTTCAAAAATAATTTTTTTTTTTCAAAAATATTTTTTTTTTCAAAAATATATATATTTTTTTTTCAAAAATGATTTTTTTTTTCAAAAATTATTTTTTTACTTTTTTCAAAAATTTTTTTTTTTTTTCAAAAATATTTTTTTTTTTACATGGGGCGGTCATAATGTTTTGGCTGATCATGGGGTGGTCATAATGTTTTGGCTGATCATGGGGTTGTCAGCTTTTGTCACCTCCCACTCTAGTTTTGAACATTTCGCCATTCATTCCTATGGGACCAATTTCGCCGCAAAAACGTCATTTCGTGGACCATTCGGCAAAACATTCCACAAAGTAATAACACACCAATCGGGAACAATCCGCTCGTTTCGGTATATTATTTGTCTCTGTAGTGTGAAAACTGTGGGAGGAGTCTACTAGCATTATCAAGTCTAGCAGATGAAGTCACATGCATTTGGAGTGTCTCAGCATCTTGTGTTTACAACCACTGTTTCCTAGCAACGCTCATGCCCTGTTTATGCTTCCCAAATACTGCTTCATCAAAACTGCCCCATCAGAATTACCCCATCAGAATTACCCCATCAAAACTGCCCCATCATATTCCTCTATTATAAATCAGTGCATGGTGTGTCTGTCCCCTCCCCCGGGCTCTGTAATCAGCTGAGATGCTCCAGCCACCTCCCCCCCTGTGTATAACAGAAGCTTTGGTAACCATGGCAACAAAACAAACACTAACAGTACACTCTGATTAATGGCTAAAATTTCCTGAAATGACCTCTAAACAAATGGCCGTATTTTAAAAACTATACATCCTACAGCGAAAATCTTTATATTGTGAGAATCACAAGACCCAGACCTAGATTTTAATGTATAGTATGTCTCTGAAATATTAAAAATGAAGGCACAGTCGCAGTTTAGAAATTGCCCTTCAAATTTGGAGGGGGCTAGAGTGTAGTTTCAATGAATGTCAATGGACGGCGTGAGTTGCAAACAAATGGTCATATTGTGAAAACTATCAGGACTATGGCTTAGCCGTGGACATGTTTAGTGGCAGCAGGGATAGCTGAACGTTTTGATATAAGATTTGTGTAGGTGGGCTTGAAAATGAGGGAGTGGCGGCAGTTTAGAAATCATGTTCTGATTTTCCAGTTTTTGTTATCTCCCACTCTAGTTTCCCCATTCATTCCTATGGGACCAATTTCGCCGCAAAAACGATGATATTTCGTGAACCATTCGGCGAAACGTTCCACAAAGTAATAGCACACCATTCGGGAACAATCCGCACGTTTTGGTATATTACTTGTCTATGTAGTGTAAAAACTGTGGGAGGAGTTAGGGTGGTAAATTTGGCTATAATAATAAGAATAATATATATGTGAGATAACAGTAAGTGGTCTTGCTATGCAAGAACACTTAATACTAGAAAAGGTACAATTTCTGGGGAAATTGTGAAAGTGTTCTTGCCTCTACAACTGGAGTGGGCGGAGTAACTGGGTGCAGTGGGCGGAGTAACTGTGAAAAGTGTTAAAAAGCTTAGTATTTTAAAAAGTATAAATAGTAGTAAAACAGTTGAAGTCCCATCATTAGCTGAAAGAGCTGAACATTTTTTTCAAAAATGATTTTTTTTTTCAAAAATTATTTTTTTTTTAATGATTTTTTTTTTTCAAAAATAATTTTATTTTCAAAAATGAATTTTTTTGGTTCAAAATTTTTTTTTTCTTTAAAATAAATTTTTTTTTTCAAAAATATTTTTTTTTTTTTTCAAAAATATTTTTTTTTTCTCAATAATATATTTTTTTTTTCAAAAATGAATTTTTTTTTTTTCAAAAATATTTTTTTTTTTTACATGGGGTGGTCATAATGTTTTGGCTGATCATGCGGTGGTCATAATGTTTTGGCTAATCAGGGGGTTGTCAGCTTTTGTCACCTCCCACTCTAGTTTTGAACATTTCGCCATTCATTCCTATGGGAAAAATTTCGTTGCAAAAACGTCATTTCGTGGACCATTCGGCGAAAAAAGTTCCACAAAGTAATAACACACCAATCGGGAACAATCCGCTCGTTTCGGTATATTACTTGTCTCTGTAGTGTAAAAACTGTGGGAGGAGTCTACAAGCATTATCAAGTCTAGCAGATGAAGTCACATGCATTTGGGGTGTCAGCATCTTGTGTTTACAACCACTGTTTCCTAGCAACGCTCATGCCCTGTTTATGCTTCCCAAATACTGCTTCATCAAATCTGCCCCGTCAGAATTACCCCATCAAAACTGCCCCATCATATTCCTCTATTATAAATCAGTACATGGTGTGTCTGTCCCCTCCCCCGGGCTCTGTAATCAGAGCTGAGATGCTCCAGCCACCTCCCCCCTGTGTATAACAGAAGCTTTGGTAACCATGGCAACAAAAACAAACACTAACAGTACACTCTGATTAATGGCTAAAATTTCCTGAAATGACCTCTAAACAAATGGCCGTATTTTAAAAACTATACATCCTACAGCGAAGATCTTTATATTGTGAGAATCACAAGACCCAGACCTAGATTTTGATGTATAGTATGTCTGTAAAAAATTAAAAATGAAGGCACAGTCGCAGTTTAGAAATTGCCCTTCAAATTTGGAGGGGGCTAGAGTGTAGTTTCAATGAATGTCAATGGACGGCGTGAGTTACAAACAAATGGTCATATTGTGAAAACTATCAGGACTATGACTTAGCCGTGGACATGTTTAGTGGCAGCAGGGATAGCTGAACGTTTTGATATAAGATTTGTGTAGGTGGGCTTGAAAATGAGGGAGTGGCGGCAGTTTAGAAATCATGTTCTGATTTTTCAGCTTTTGTCATCTCCCACTCTAGTTTCCCCATTCATTCCTATGGGACCAATTTCGCCGCAAAAATGACGATATTTCGTGAACCATTTGGCGAAACGTTCCACAAAGTAATAGCACACCATTCAGGAACAATCCGCACGTTTCGGTATATTACTTGTCTATGTAGTGTAAAAACTGTGGGAGGAGTTAGGGTGGTAAATTTGGCTATAATAATAAGAAGAATATATATGTGAGATAACAGTAAGTGGTCTTGCTATGCAAGAACACTTAAATATATATGTGAGATAACAGTAAGTGGTCTTGCTATGCAAGAACACTTAATAATAATATATATGTGAGATAACAGTAAGTGCTCTTGCTATGCAAGAACACTTAATAATATATATGTGAGATAACAGTAAGTGGTCTTGCTATGCAAGAACACTTAATAACTAGAAAAGGTACAATTTCTGGGGAAATTGTGAAAAGTGTTCTTGCCTCTACAACTGGAGTGGGCGGAGTAACTGGGTGGAGTGGCTTGAGTAACTGTTGTGTGGTTGGAGTGGCTGGAGTAACTGTGAAAAGTGTTAAAAAGCTTAATATTTTAAAAAGTATAAATAGTAGTAAAAAAGTTGAAGTCTCATCATTAGCTGAAAGAGCTGAACATTTTTTTCAAAAATTATGATTTTTTTTTTCAAAAATTATGATTTTTTTTTCAAAAATTATAAATTTTTTTTTCAAAAAAGATTTTTTTTTCAAAAATAATTTTTTTTTCAAAAATATTTTTTTTTCAAAAATGATTTTATTTTTATTTTTTTCAAAAATTATTTTTTTTTTTTCAAAAATTTTTTTTTTTTTTTTCAAAAATTATTTTTTTTTTTCAAAAATATTTTTTTTTTTACATGGGGCGGTCATAATGTTTTGACATGTTTAGTGGCAGCAGGGATAGCTGAACGTTTTGATATAAGATTTGTGTAGGTGGGCTTGAAAATGAGGGAGTGGCGGCAGTTTAGAAATCATGTTCTGATTTTTCAGCTTTTGTCACCTCCCACTCTAGCTTCCCCATTCATTCCTATGGGACGAAACGTTCCACAAAATAATAGCACATTATTCGGGAACAATCCGCACGTTTCGGTATATTACTTGTCTATGTAGTGTAAAAATTGTGGGAGGAGTTAGGGTGGTAAATTTGGCTATAATAATAAGAATAAGAATAATAATATATATGTGAGATAACAGTAAGTGGTCTTGCTATGCAAGAACACTTAATAATATATATGTGAGATAACACTAAGTGGTCTTGCTATGCAAGAACACTTAATAACAATAAAACATTGCAGAATAGAATACAGTAAAAAAGAGCAGAACAATAGAGAGAGAATAGAGAGAGAAAGAACAATGAAACGACAACTATTTTTTTTATTTTATTTTTTGTGTTTTTTTTTTTTTTTTACACTTTTTTTTGTAACTATAACTTTTATAACTGTAACTGGTTCCAGGTTCGGGTCTCTCAAAATGCGATGGCATCTTGGGAGACCCTGTGAAAGTGTGCCTAGTCTGTGCAATGCTGTACCCTACGCTAATACTCAACTAGTGAATGGTAGCGTTCAAAACATTCACCAATGCAAAGACCAGGATTGTCAGGACAGGAGGGAAAATAATAGCGGGTGTCACGCCTATATCCGCGCTTGCTGCAGACACGACATCTTTTTTGGGGGGGTTTGTTGGGTAGGGGTACTCGGGAGGACATAAAGAAAATGCCTCTCATGCAGCCGACTGCATTTGGTTGGGGATGTGAATGGGGGAAGTATGGGTGCTGCAGAAGCGGTGGGTTCCCAATTAGGATTGGCGAATGCAGCAGGAAGGGCATTATGGGCATGACGGGCCTGTGTTTGTCTTCTTCTTGGTGGCAGCGGGACACTACTTGTGCTTGCCACCTCACCAGCTTGAACTGCACTTATGGGACTCGCCACGTCACCAAGTGTTACTGCAGTGCTGGTTTGACTACGACCGGGGTGTACTAGGCCGCTGGTGCTTGCCAGTTCACCAAAACGCTACCAAAAAAACTGTTAGCGATCGCAGGGATCAGGCCTGACTCTGCGAACGCTGCAGTTATGCGTTTAGTATTTTGTAAGTGACAGTGATCGATCGATACTGCACTTGGGTGGGCTGGGCCAGGCGGAGGGGCAAAACGCAGGTGCTAGCAGGTATCTGGGCTGATCCCGCTAACACTGTCTTTTTGGGAACCCTAAACTTCTGGGGACGCTAGCATAGATCTGATCGGATCAGATATTGATCCATTCAGAAACTATACCCCTAAGGGAGGCGTATGCTGCGTGCATGGGTGTTAGCGGTACTGGCGCTAACCTGACGCTGCCTGGGGTGACGCATATCACCGCCGGGCGATCAGGGGGCTAAACCTTTATTAGGTAATAAACGGCGGGTGCCCTGACACTATAAAAAATAAACTAACTAACCAGCGTCACCCGTAACAGTTATACGGTGATCACTGGTGAAAGGGTTAACTAGGGGGCAATCAAGGGGTTAAAACATTTATTAGGTAGTATATGGGGGTCCCTGTCGCTATAAAACGCTGACGGCAAACCTAAATATTTACCTCCCTAACTAGCGTCACCAGTGACACTAATACAGCGATCAGAAAAATGATCGCTTAGTGACACTGGCGACGGGGGGTGATCAAGGAGTTAAAACTTTATTAGGGGAGTTAAAAGGGGGCTTACACTAACTGCCCTACCACACTAACTGTCACAAACTGACACCAATGCAGTAATCAGAAAAAAAAAAAACTGCTTGGTGTCAGTGTGACGGGGGGGGGGATCGGGGGGTGATCGGGGGTGTATTGTGTGCCTAGCATGTTCTACTGTGTGTGTTGTGCACTCACATTGCAACCTTCTCTCCTCGGCACCGGAACGGAAAATACCGAGCCGAGGAGAGATGACATAATTTCCTCTGCTGCTGTTTAGCATACAGCAGCAGAGAAATGATCCCATTGGCTGGGAGCGATCGCGAGGGGGGGGCCACGAATGGATGGCCTCCCCCTCACCTCTGATCGCCGGGGGACAAACGCCGACCGCCTCGGGCATCGGGGGGGGTCCGATCGGACCCCCCACCCGCGGGAGGCAGATCACGTACAGGTACGTGATTCTGCCTGCCCGTGCCATTCTGCTGACGTATATCGTCGTGAGGCGGTCAGCAAGTGGTTAAGGAAGATTTAAGGAAGGTTAACTCCTTCCTGTTCCTGTGTCATGACCTATATAGTCTGTTCACACCACCCCCAATACCAGGCTCTTTGGATCTTAACAACCAGCTATTCTTCACACAGGCTTTGAATCGGTCGATCATTTTCGACTAATCCAAATTTAAATAATTCAGAAAATTTGGAATTCGTTAGAAAATTAACAAACGAAACAAAATGGAATGAAACAAAATGAATTCTAAAATGAATCAACAAAAAGGAAATTACTAACATAATGAATCTATCCGAAACAAAACAATTTTTTCCGTTCTGCATGTGTCTACCAAGCTCTTCTTTTACGCTTTTCTTATCAGTGTAGCCCATGTGACTATAGAGTTACACATGTGGGTGTATACACAGTGGTAAATGACACTCCCCTCCTCCTCCTGTCCTCATGTTCTCCTATTGCTAAAGACTATAGGGGTGAGATATAAGATGGTGATTGACTATACCATAAGTTTAGACAGGTCTCAACACATAAGTTCCTAACTAATTAATCATGTGACACATGGGTAAATAAAAAATCAACATTAGTAAGTCCACAAATATCGCTTATAAACCAAAAAAGTAAGAGATTACTGCGCTTCCCAATAGACTGAGCTGCAGTTCTAATTGTAGGCAACAAAAATACATATATCAGGATGATCAAAAGAACTGCGCTAACAGATAAATTATAAGAATGGGAATAAACCACAAACTGCCAAGATTAATGAAAACTAGTCATTAAAAGTACAACACAGTTTGTAAATGAAAAACACAAAGTGTAATATATAATCCAAACCAAATTGTGATAAATGAAGACCATTAGTGACTTGAAAACAAAAAATGAATAAAAAATAAATAAAGAACGATGACTGAAAGAAGGAAAATCCTTGAGATCAAATAAATACACGGATGGTGATTGAAAAGTTCATCAGCAAGCACCCAGTGAAAAATCCGCTACCTATAAGAATGCACGCTTACCAAAGGCAAGCTTTAAACCAGCCTATATGTGGAAATCCACTCAGTGGGGACAACACCACATCAATCTCTTCACAGAGGCAGGGCAACAGGAACTCTCCATCCAATGATACCGAATAGTCAGCAAGAGGAACCCAAGGAAATAAAAAATACATTCTCCATAGTGTGAATCAGTATGAACCATTTATTAAAATAAAGGGATAATTGCACTTACATCAGAAAGCATGATTAAAAACGTATAAAAATGGAACAGCCGGCCGGCCCGAATTCACCCGTTCACAGTGAGATAGAAACGATGACGTCAGCCCGTCTGCCTTCCGACGTACGTTTCACCCTATTGGACGTTGTCATAGGAACGTTCAATAGGATGAAACGTACGTCGGAAGGCAGACGCACTGACGTCATCATTTCTATCTCACTGTGAACGGGTGAATACAGGCCGGCCGACTGTTCCATTTTTATACGTTTTTAATCATGCTTTCTGATGTAAGTGCAATTATACCTTTATTTTAATAAATAGTTCATACTGATTCACACTATGGAGAATGTATTTTTTATTTCCTTGGGTTCCTCTTGCTGACCATTCGGTATCATTGGACGGAGAGTTCCTGTTGCCCTGCCTCTGTGAAGAGATTGATGGTGTTGTCCCCACTGAGTGGATTTCCACATATAGGCTGGTTTAAAGCTTGCCTTTGGTAAGCGTGCATTCTTATAGGTGGCGGATTTTTCACTGGGTGCTTGCTGATGAACTTTTCAATCACCATCCGTGTATTTATTTGATCTCAAGGATTTTCCTTCTTTCAGTCATCGTTATTTATTTATTTTTTATTCATTTTTTATTTTCAAGTCACTAATGGTCTTCATTTATCACAATTTGGTTTGGATTATATATTACACTGTGTGTTTTTCATTTACAAACTGTGTTGTACTTTTAATGACTAGTTTTCATTAATCTTGGCAGTTTGTGGTTTATTCACATTCTTATAATTTATCTGTTAGCGCGGTTCTTTTGATCATCCTCACAAATATCGCTTCTCTGCCTTTTGGCTAAGATCGAGTGCAGTATATGTTCTTAGAGCCCTGACGCCCTTCACCAACTGGGGAGTCAGTTATTAATTCCCAATATAATTAGGTTGGAATGGGGGTGGCGGTGGGAGGGCCTTTTTCCTCCTGGGTTGGTTCTGGCCTGGTGCACCAGGCTTGTCCCCGGTTGTAGGTAGGGCTCTCCCTAAGCTCTCTAGGTTTTAATGCCTTCCTGGTAGAGATGGGTCTATGCTTGTCTGGCCAAAGGCCAAGCTGTGAAAGAAACCCATGGTGTATGTGCCCCTGAAGTAGCAGTCCAAGGGTGCCATAATTCTCATGGTGGGGTTTTGGAACCATGGCCACTGCACTCTGCAAATGCTTTTTTCGCACCTGCCTCTAGGGCCAGGCCTTTTGGCTAAGACCAGAGGATTTTTTTATTCCTAGCCAAAGGGCCTGCCATGGTACTTCACTATGGCACAAATGCACTTATCCACTTTCCCTTGCATTTTTTCTATGTGTAGTAAAGGAGAAACCACTCTGATAAAGTCCCAAATTGTATTAATGCATCCTTGATTGCATATCATGACAATATGTGTCCATAATCGGAATGATAAGGTAGATCTTGATCGCAATGCCATCACAGTGATTCACATCAAAAAGTGTGCCTCCACCTTAAAAAAATCCTGCTTACCAGATAGCAAGCAAACAAGGCATGTGGCTATAGCCCAGCCAAGGCCTTTACTTGCACTGAAGATCTCATGAACGATCAACAGGGTGGATGGCTGCATTGTCTCTCACACACTGCCAGCGCTGTAGAATCCATGACCATCTCTTTCCGGAAAAACCCAAAAAGAAAGACCAGCCATAGCATAATATTGTCTAACTCATTTTATTAAAAATAGATTTTTGCACTAACATTAGTAGTTTTAAAATGCGCATGGATTAAAACGTAGCCCGCCGACTCACGACATTGACAACGTCCCGTATGACGAAACGCGTCTGAAGAGGGTACATGTTGACATCACCACGCTATCTGTACTAGGAAGACGGGCACCTGTTTGCTTGCTAACTGGTAAACAGGAATTCTTAAAGGTGGAGGCACACTTTTTGATGTGAATCACTGTGGTGGCATTGCGATTTAGATCTACCTTTCCGATTATGGACACATATTGTTATGATATGCAATCAAGGATACATTCATACAATTTGGGACTTTATGAGAGCGGCTTCTCCTTTACTATATTTCTGTGTTTATCCAACATTGAGCTGCTGTTTTTTCCCTTTTGTTTTATTTACTTATTCACACATTAGCGTGGTTTTAGCCTATTAACAGTTTTTTCTATGTGTGTTTATCACTGCACTTTTTTGCACAGCATGGTTGCACTTTATCATTCCCCAATTTAGTAGGTTGCAGGTCCTTGGGCCTACCCTGGAAGTCTTGGGGGGAGGGCATGAGGCATTTTGGTCAGGTTCTCCCTCTCCCATGGGGTTTCCCTTCGGAGGAACCCCACACTTTTTCCACACTTTCCACACTTTTCACATATTTATTTGTAAAAAAAAATGAAAACCATTTATCATTTTCCTTCCATTTTACAATTATATGCCACTTTGTGTTGGTCTATCACATAAAATCCCAATAAAATAAATTTCCGTTTTTGGTTGTAACATGGCAAAATATGGAAAATTTCAAGGGGTATGAATACTTTTTCAAGGCACTGTAGGTCTAAAGGTCTTCTCTTGTGCAACTATCTGTTCAGCTGAGATTTCAGTAATCCAAAGAAATTGTTTCATTACAGAAGTGCTGAGTCCAGGTATAGGCAAATTGATATCTTGAGTACAATAACTTAGCACACCATTGCAAACCCTACCCTCTGTCTTGTTCCAACTGCCTGAAGTAAGAAATTCAGCATGTTATATTAGATTGCCCTGTGCAGAGTTGCCACATTTAGGGCCAGATTAAGACCTTGAGGGACCGAGGGTACTTTGGGTATGAGGGGCCCCTCATACACAGACTTGGTTTGCATTTTTAATGACAGTCACACGTTTTCAAAATGCATGACACAACGTAATTCTGATGAATGCGTGCACCCACACACGCAGTTAAAACGCTCTAGATGTGGTTTGCTTGAGCTGCCAAAGTTAGTTTTTAAAAACTATATAATATACCAGTCCAGAGTAAAAAATTTACCGATGATGGCCAGTAAAATATTGGTTCCCAAGACACATTTAATAAAAGAAAGTAATTTTTATTATTATATATTTCATATTATTTTATTTATTTATTAATTTTTTTATTATTCTTTCGTATCATTTTGTTATTGTTTTATATTATTTTTTTATAGAGGGGGCCATTTCTATCAAGGGGCCCAGGACAATTGCCCCTTTTGCTCCCTTATAAATCTGGCACTGGCCACATTACAAAAGACTATCGTATTGCACAGAAACTTTTATAGCTGCCACTATATTAAAAAGACTGCTAACGGGAAACTATACTGGGGTGAATTTTGTCTTTTAATAATTTTTTTTTTTTTAACAGAAGAAGGTTTATTAAACAGTATGTATATAATACAACAGTAATGTAAGATTTAAGATCAATACAGCCATCACAACACAGTACATCAGAGGACTTATGAGCCCTAGCTAGGAGGAGGGTGTGGGGGGCAATGCCGGAAGAGAGTGGGTCAGCTGGGGAAGAATGGGGTTGGGGAGTGAAGGAGAAATAATGCATTCAATTATACTCCATCAGATGTTGACTGTCCCCGGGCATCTATCCAGGCCGACCAAAGCTTGTCAAATTTTTGGGGACAATTCCTGCTCTCATAGGTCAGCTTATACAAGGGTAGCACAGCATTATACAAAACATCTTTAAAACCTTTATTTTATAAATACATGTCAATTGATCCAATAGCGTTAAATATACACTATATTGTCAAAAGTATTGAGACACCTGCCTTTACACACACACATGAACTTTAATGGCATCCCAGTCTTATGCCCCGTACACACGGTCGGACTTTGTTCGGACATTCCGACAACAAAATCCTAGGATTTTTTCCGACGGATGTTGGCTCAAACTTGTCTTGCATACACACGGTCACACAAAGTTGTCGGAAAATCCGATCGTTCTAAACGCGGTGATGTAAAACACGTACGTCGGGACTATAAACGGGGCAATGGCCAATAGCTTTCATCTCTTTATTTATTCTGAGCATGCGTGGCACTTTGTCCGTCGGATTTGTGTACACACGATCAGAATTTCCGACAACGGATTTTGTTGTCGGAAAATTTTATATCCTGCTCTCAAACTTTGTGTGTCGGAAAATCCGATGGAAAATGTGTGATGGAGCCTACACACGGTCGGAATTTCCGACAACAAGGTCCTATCACACATTTTCCGTCGGAAAATCCGACCGTGTGTACGGGGCATTAGTCTGTAGGGTTCAATATTGAGTTGGCCCACCCTTTGCAGCTATAACAGCTTCAACTCTTCTGGGAAGGCGGACCACAAGGTCAGGCATGATGTTGGACGAGAAGGCCCGCCTCGCAGTCTCCACTCGAATTCATCCCAAAGGTGTTCTATGGGGTTGAGGTCAGGACTCTGCAGGCCAGTCAAGTTCCTCCATCCCAATCTTGCTCATCCATGTCTTGATGGACCTTGCTTTATGCACTGTTCCAAATCATTTGGTGGAGGGGGGATTATGGTGTGGGATTGTTTTTCAGGGGTTGGGCTTGGCCCCTTAGTTCCAGTAAAGGGACCTTTTAAGGACTCAGCATACCAAGACATTTTGGACAATTTCATGCTCCCAACTAGCTACCTTGTGTCTTGTTGTTGTGCGCAGTCTTGCCATAGTGTATGACCTGTTACATGAAACTGTCTTCCACAACCTCACCCTAGAAGCAGAGTATGGCTGTTCATCACCCAGTTTTAGGCCACCTACACAGCTGTTTCAGTTAATGACTGTGTTTTAACCTACATATGAAATTGATGATCATTATAACCTGCTTGGTATAATTGGTTAAACATACACCTGAATCTAATCCTACAAAATCCAAGGTCCATAAAGACACAGATGAGCGAGTTTGGGGTGGAGGAACTTGACTGGCCTGCACAGAGTCCTGACCTCAACCTGATAAAACACCTTTGAGATGAATTAGAGTGCAGACTGTGAGTCAGACCTTCTCATCCAACAGCAGTGCCTGACCTCACAAATGCGCTTCTGGAAGAATGGTCAAACATTCCCATAGACACTCCTAAACCTTGTGAACAGCCTTCCCAGAAGAGCTGAAGCTCTTAGAGCTGCAAAGGGTGGGCCAACTCAATATTGAACCCTACGGACTAAGACTGGGGTGCCATTAAAGTTCATGTGTGTGTAAATGCAGGCGTCCCAATACTTTTAAAAATATAGTGTATGTAGGTATATTTCACTTCAAATGTAAAGAAAAACAACACAACTAATGACGCCATGGAGATTGGAGCCCCAGTTAGTGAGAATGTGGTTTCCCCCCCCTCCGATTATCACATCCAACCCCATGCGACCTTTTGGAGGTTATCCGGGACCACCCCGGAGAGGTAAACAAGGATCCCATCAATCTCCTTTTAGGCATGGTGGGGCTAGTAGGGGTGGAGGACCTCCTAATCATGTACCCTTGCCCCCACGGCGTTTTGGAGGTGCAGGGGGCCCCTCTGGCCGTGGTAGAGGTAGAGGCCATGGAAATTTGGCGAATACCTACAATTATCCGCCCTCCTATGTAGCCCAGGAACGGCAGAACTATCAATATAATAATGGTGGGGTTTTGCCATTCCCTTGGGATCCAGAACATGGGACTAATCACTATTATGGGTATGACTCCCAAACTGGGTATAGGTCTGATTACCCAGACAGACATGGAACCCACTATCGTCATTTTGACAATCATAGAACATACGATAAGAGGGAGGTAGCAGAATATAATGTGAGTACTCAAAATAGCTTTTATCCATTAAGGGACTTGGAGGGCCTCATTGAGAATTTTGACTATAGAGGGGCGGCCGGTGCATCTAATTCATTACAATATTCTGGGCTTGGCACTTGTGAAGATTTGGCCAGTCCTGGTCCCTCCAATCAGACCCAACATTGGGGTTTTCACAAATCCACCCAGGGCACAAAAAGGCCTATAGATCCAAAAGAGGGTCCAGAGGAGGGAGAAGGGTACGAGCAAAAAAGAAAAAAATCATAACTGAAGATGGGATATTTAATTTAAGCACTGACGTTTTAACCGATTCAGAAAAGCTGGTGTTGAGTAAGGGTCTAAAATTTGCCCCCCCACGTAGGCTGAATAAATTTCAAACCTACATAGACATACATAAGTTTATACGGAAACTCAGTATTAAGCGATATATGATATCAAATCCCATTCAAGGTAATATAGACATTCAGGGCTTACTAATGCCTCTTTATTTAACCCCCCCGGGGCCTTGGCCCCTTCCCTTAAAGTTTTTAGAGATATAGTACTCAGTGATTTGGAAAAAATGCCTGTTAATAAGGCGAAAACTGACAGAGATTTTGTGGCTGGTCTGGATTTTTTATGTGAAAACAAAAATCTAGTGATCAGACCCGCTGATAACGGGGGGGGTATTATAACCTTAGACAAAAAAGATTACTTAGTGGAAATGTATAGGATATTGGGTGACACCAATACATATACCCCACTCCCATCTGATCCTAAAATCAAATACAAAAAGGAACTGGAAGTCCTTGTTCAGAGTGGATTTGAATCAGGTGTCCTTAATAAAAAGGAGAAGTCGTATTTAATACCCAGGGCGCCCAGGACACCAGTGATCTATTACCTACCTAAGATCCACAAGCATACTACCTGCCCCCCGGGACGTTTGATTGTGAGCGGTATTGACTCCGTCACATCCCGGGTGGGCAGGTATATAGACTTCTTCCTTCAACCAATAGTCACGAAGGTACCCTCTTATATTAAAGACTCACGGCATGTGATCAATTTACTGGCTGAAATTACACCTAGACCAGGGCTATGGATGGTGACAGCTGACGTCACGTCTCTTTACACTGTCATACCACACAGTCATGGTCTCTTTGCAGTTGAGTATTTTTTGAGGCGCGATTCTGGCCTCCTTGATGAGCAAATCTCCTTCATTTTAGAATTGCTTTATTCTGCTACATCTCGCAGTTATTTTTGGTTTGGGGGCCAATTTTACAAACAGGATAGAGGGGTCGCCATGGGGTCCAAATATGCCCCCAGTTTGGCGAACCTCTTTATGGCCCTTTGGGAGGAGGATGTCGTCTATGCCCAACAGAGACCTCAGATAGTCCTGTGGGCTAGATACATAGATGACATCCTCCTCCTCTGGGATGGAGATAGGGCTGATTTAGACTCTTTCCTTGGTGAATTAAATGTTAACACAAGGGGTATTTTCCTTAATTACGAAGCCATTCAACAAGAGATCAACTTCCTTGATTTAACCATCAAGGTGGGTGATGGTCGGTTCACTACTGCTACTTACTTCAAGAGCACCGACCGTAATTCATATATTCCCACCAATAGCTGTCATCATGAAGCTTGGATTAGGTCGGTGCCCAAAAGTCAGTATGTGCGCCTGAGGCGGAATTGCTCAGATAATGGGGAGTTCCTCATGCAGGCGGACATTCTGACAAAACGATTCTTGGAGAAGGGGTACTCATATACACCTCTCACTAACACCCTGAAAGAAATATTGGCCATGGATAGGAATGACTTACTAAGAGAGAGAACGCCTAATGATAATAGGGTGCCCTCTATTCTGTTCATTACGACATATTCTATTAAACATAGGTCAGTGAGGCAAATGATTAAGAAGCATTGGCACATCCTCATCAATTATGCCACCCTCAACTTTCCTTCCTGCTAAACCTCAAGTGGTTTATAGAGGTGTACCTTCGCTTAGGGGTACCATTGCCAAAAACATCATTGACCCTCCTACCACCAGAAGTGGCTTCTTCAATGATCTCTCGGGATTCTACCAATGTAGGAGATGTAGGGTGTGTTCATTAAATGGCTGTACGCATAGGAGAACCCTTAATTTTAGGTCTTCAAGCACCCAGGAAGAGTTTATCATTAGGTCTTTTATCACGTGCTCCACTGAGGGGGGTCGTTTACCTGCTCCAATGCTCTTGCGGGCTACAGTATGTGGGCAGGACTAAACGCCCCCTCAGGGTCAGATTGAATGAGCATGTGACAAATATTCTCAACGGTTTTCCTAAACACCCTGTGTCCAGGTATTATTTGGAAGCCCATAACAAAAATCTGGACAAAACCGTTTTTTTGGGGATAGATAAATATACACGCCCCTGGAGGGGGGGATCTCTGGTGCGAGGGATTTCACGTTTAGAAATGGCATGGATATTTAAAATCAAATGTTACACACCATTCGGGTTGAATGTTGAAGTACACCTGAATGCATTCATTGATAATGCTTGATGCTGATTTTACTGTGAACTCGATGTGACATCTCAGTGTTTATGGAAGCCCTAATATTATATTTTCCTTTTTTATTTTCAGATTTGTAATGTTGATTAAACTTGTTTTCATTTACAATATTTTCATTTTTATTATTATTTTTATTTTTATCCATTTATTTATTTTCTCATTTCTTTGCAAATTTTTTTTGTTACATATATTTTTTATTCCAATTTGCCCCTAATAACCTCCAGGGTTTAGGTTTACACAATTACCTCATCACATGAGAGGTTTTCGTCTCCTGGTCTATATGGAATATTGTCTGGTCTACTTTACATTTTTGCAATGGGACACATGTGTTTTTTTGTGTGATTATTTCATATGTTTCACACATGTGTCCCATAAAATTAAAATTTTTATCCACACAACAAAATTAAATACATTTTTTTGGTTTTATATCCATGAAGACTGTTCAGTTATTATGGATGTAAATTATTTGATTTATTTTAATATAATTAAAAAAAATTCTCCAGAAGCCATTCCTTCCATCACCACTAGATGGCGGAGTGTTGTGTTTTACACTTTATCCGTGTATACATTGAGGTGTGTTGTAGTTGGTCTGACCCTTCGGTTTTGCAATGATGGGTCTGACCTTTTCGCATTGAATATTATTTCTTCCTATTTCCACACATTTGTACTTACAGATTAAGTTATATTTTTAAGCGAATGAGGCATTTTTGGCTCTTCTTTCTCTTTCTTTTAATCCTAGTCGCGATCTAAGTGGGTGTTTTCCCTTCCCACCGCTGAGATCTCAGAACGAGGCGTGGTTCTTGTACTCTATTTAATGCGATGACTCAAGGCGTCTCCCGTTCCCCAGACGATGCCATTTGTAGGTGAAACGTACGTCGGGAGGTTGACGCTCTGACGTCATTGCTATCCTATTGTGGATGGGTGCTTGCCATGCCGGCCAGCGAATTGCTGTTTTTACCTTGTTTTATGTAAGTTTTCTACCTTTTTAAATAAAATGTCCTATCAGATTTACACTATGGCCATTTCTCCTTTATCCACATGCCTTTGAGCTCGAGTGTTTGGGTTCCCTGCTGTACCTCCGTAGCCACGTTGTATACAGACAAGTTATAACATCAGCTGGATATCCCTTGCTTGGACTGCATACAGGCTTTTATTGCTTGCTTTGTGGTAAGCGCAAAATCTATGTGGTGGCGGATCACTGTGAGCGGTGTGTCTATTTCATCTTCACTACCAAGTCTTCGTTGTGCTATATTGAGGGGCTTTTCTTTGGGACTATTTTCAGTCAAGATCATATGCATATATTGACTCACATTTAAAGTGGAGTTCCACCCACTTTTACAACTCTTCAGCATCCCTCACTAAACTGTGCACTGTAAACAAATTGGATATTTTAAAAAAAATTTTCTCAACACTTACTGTATATCTGCTGTATTCATTTTCACTTCCTCCTCCCTGGCCGCGGCCCATCGCATCATTTCCTGTTTGCAATGCCTTCTGGGAAGGGGCGGCAACTTCCACTGACACTGCCGTTGCTATGGAAACCTGACCTGAAACCTGTTACACTGCTTGTGCTGCACTGAGCATGTGCGAGATCTGCAAGGATGAGATCCAGGAAGAAATACAGTCTGGCTTCAGATGCCCACACTTAAGATGGCCACGGCCTGCTGTAAGTTTATATAATAACAAACTACTGCTATAAACTAACAAAACAGACCTTAGTTTACAGACTAACTTTACTAGAATACATTAAGCTTGTGTATTATAGGGGTATTTTTATTTAAAAAGTATAATTTCAGCCGGAACACCACTTTAATTTATATAGACATCACTGTTTTTTTTATATATTTTTCTGATTATTGCATTAGTTTGGAATCTCTTTGATGTTGTGATTTCCCAAGAGGAATTTTCAGATTTAAATTTTATGATTATAACACATGTATGATTCATTTATACACACTTACATTTTAACGTGTTTTTTTTCTTTACATTTGATATTTTTGGTGTGCATCTCACTGTTAAACTGCTGCTTTTTTGGGGGGTTTTACCGGTACAGTGGTAGCGCAGTATTTTCTCCTTTTCTCTATATTTCACTTCAAACAGTGATGCTAAAACCAGACATCGTTGACTCGGAAATTTAGCATATCTGGGTAAAAAGAAGTACTTTTGAAGGTTAAACACTTCCAAAACCTTTATGATACTTCATTTAAACACTAGACAGTTAACAATGAAAATGTTTCATATTACTTACTTACTCCCATTTGTAAATGCTGAAGAAAACCATTTAGCTTTTCAAATTAGGTGTTTAAAAGGTCAAATATGGTTACCTGGAGCCCTTTGCAGCTTTGTGAGACCTAACTCTCAAATCCACTGAATGGCAAAATCCACTTATTACAGAGTCAATGCTACAGATTATTTTTATCGAATGTTATGTTTTAACAAACTCACATGGAAACGTTTGTCAGAAGAACACTATGCTAACTATATTCACACATAATGATCCTCCACTTTTTGTTGCATATTGGGCCTAGAAAACAGCAAATGAGGACAGATGCTACCCCACAGCTCTAACTGCTAGTGAAGTCTGATATTGCAGCATGACTACAAAATAATACTTCTCATGCTGGAACCTGTGAAAATATCAGTAGAATAAAGCAGACAATGGGATCTGATTTGCTTAGATTTTCAAATTGTTCTGGAGGCACAGATGCAATATGTGTCTGGTAAAGTTTCTAAGGAATCAGTTAACCAACCTGATCACAAAGGAAACACAGATCAACAGAACACAGACAAAACTTTGCAAAATGTAATAGTAAGAGGCTGAAGAACAATTTCATACACACAATGTATGGTAAAAGGATTGCAATCAGGAAACAAAAGCAGTCAGTTTTTGAAACTCTAACAGCCTTGGATCTTACCAACACAAACAAAATGGAAAACAAAATCAAAGTTATACAAGGGTGACTGCAAAAAAAAAAAAACTATACCGAGAGCATTCTCTTTTTTGTCAGAGCCAGTTTGTCCTAAATGTAGAAGGGACCATGTGGATCTCATACATATGCTATGGAGATGTCCCAAGTTACACAGATACTGGGCGTCTGTTTTTGCAACAGTTAACAGAGTATCCCTTAAGGAATGGCTAGACCACATGGGTACTATTTTAAGATATGAATGGGTTATTTACCAGCACTGTGGATGCCCTGCTCAATTTGCGAGGGTTTGGGGGGTTGGCTTGATCTACCAGGATTGACTCCAGTAGATCTGATAGGTTATTGGGGTAGAATGCCTTTGACTACTTAAAGCGGAGTTCCACACAAAAATGGAACTTCTGCTTTTCGGAACCCTCCCCCCCTCCGGTGTCACATTTGGCACCTTTCAGGGGGGAGGGGGGTGCAGATACCTGTCTAAGACAGGTATTTGCACCCACTTCTGGCATAGACTCCCATGGGAGTCTATGCCTCTTTCCGTCCCGACCGCGCTGTCTGCTGGGAACACACAGCTCCCAGGAGAGAGCGGGGACCACTAGGGACGCGCAGCACGACTCGCGCATGCGCAGTAGGGAACCGGGAAGTGAAGCCGCAACGCTTCACTTCCTGATTCCCTCACCTAGGATGGCGGCGGCAGCTGCCGTGAACCGAGCGGGTTCTCGGCGTCCCCTGCCAACATCGCTGGACCCTGGGACAGGTAAGTGGCCATGTATTAAAAGTCAGCAGCTGCAGTATTTGTAGCTGCTGGCTTTTAATATTTTTTTTTTTTGGCGGTGTGGGTGAACCCCCGCTTTAATGGTGGTTACCAATATCTGACTTTGGAATGTGCCATAGTGGTGCTCTATTGGTACTGTCATTTCTGCTTTCAGCCACTAGGTGGGGTTGTAAGTTCTCTTTAGGGAGCTGACGTCTGTATGTAGCTCTATGGAGTTGGAAGCTGTAATTGACTATTTGTTTTTGTACATTACAATTTTACATTGTGTAATCTAAAGGAATAGGGGATTGGCGCTGTTCACTGAAAATAATATAATAATAAATAAATCAATAAACTATACAAACTCCTAACAAAAGGGGAGCATAACACCTCAATTCCGTGTGGGTGAGACGTGTAACACAATATAAATGGTAATTGGAAAATAAATAAATATATATGCTGAAAATAGTCGGAGATTGTGCAGACTACCCAAGATAAAAATAAAAATACTAAAAAATAATACTTAAACTAGTGAATAGAACTACAAGCAATAAAAAGGTGAGTGATCAATCAGATGTGTATAAAAAAACACAAAGAATATATATGTGTACAATAAAAGGTATGGGTGGGTATGTCTAAAGGAGAGGACAAACACCTTGTTACCCACTGAAAATTAGTATATACTATATACTAGTGAAACTGAGTGGTGTTGAATAAAAATATATAAAAATATAAATAAACTAGAAAAAGACTATCGGTATGTAGTGTGCAAACAATCTATGTGCACAAAGTGAATCAAAAAAGTGAAAGAAGCCAAAAAAGAAAAAATGTAAAAAATGAAAATCCAAGCAACCAGAAAGAATTATTATTACAAAAAAAAAAAAACGAGGATATCCGTGAATAATATTCTATCGCTCAGTTCAGTGTAAATAAACAATTCTTGTGCAGCAGGCTGGTGTATCTTCAAAGGTTGCGGATAAGTCCGTCCCACTGAGTGTATACTGTCCCGTGTGGAGTCCCCTCTAGTGCCCCCACTCACCAGAGCGCCCAACCCCTGCAGGGGTAATGGGCATGTAGATGTGAATCCTGATGATGATCCAAGCGGTTGGTGTCCCCCTCACCACCTAATTTCCACCTGTGTCACCAGATCGCTTTCAAAAGGCATCCATCGGGAACAGTTACCATGTGCAGGGAGAAGAGCCTCATAGTGTGATTCCGAATATATATTTATTAAACTCAGGTTAACAACAAAAAGAAATAAATAAAATCAAAAAACTCAAAGACTAAAACCAAATAGCACTCTGCCGGCCGGCTCCACATGCGAAGCCGCAGACAGTGCAGTGTGAGCGGCTTGCGTTCCACAGCAGTCCGCCGGAACCGGAAGTGCGAGACACAAAACAGAAGTAAAAAGGACGTATGCGTACCAAGAGGCCACGCCTTACGCGTTTCGTCATCAAGACGTCATCTTAGGCGCCTCAGATGATGTCTTGATGACGAAACGCGTAAGGCGTGGCCTCTTGGTACGCATACGTCCTTTTTACTTCTGTTTTGTGTCTCGCACTTCCGGTTCCGGCGGACTGCTGTGGAACACAAGCCGCTCACACTGCACTGTCTGCGGCTTCGCATGTGGAGCCGGCCGGCAGAGTGCTATTTGGTTTTAGTCTTTGAGTTTTTTGATTTTATTTATTTCTTTTTGTTGTTAACCTGAGTTTAATAAATATATATTCGGAATCACACTATGAGGCTCTTCTCTTCTCCCTGCACATGGTAACTGTTCCGGATGGATGCCTTTTGAAAGTGATCTGGTGACACAGGTGGAAATTAGGTGGTGAGGGGGACACCAACCGCTTGGATCATCATCAGGATTCACATCTACATGCCCATTACCCCTGCAGGGGTTGGGCGCTCTGGTGAGTGGGGGCACTAGAGGGGACTCCACACGGGACAGTATACACTCAGTGGGACGGACTTATCCGCAACCTTTGAAGATACACCAGCCTGCTGCACAAGAATTGTTTATTTACACTGAACTGAGCGATAGAATATTATTCACGGATATCCTCGTTTTTTTTTTTTTTTTTTTTTTTTTTTTTTTTTTTTTTTTTGTAATAATAATTCTTTCTGGTTGCTTGGATTTTCATTTTTTACATTTTTTCTTTTTTGGCTTCTTTCACTTTTTTGATTCACTTTGTGCACCTAGATTGTTTGCACACTACATACCGATAGTCTTTTTCTAGTTTATTTATATTTTTATATATTTTTATTCAACACCACTCAGTTTCACTAGTATATAGTATATACTAATTTTCAGTGGGTAACAAGGTGTTTGTCCTCTCCTTTAGACATACCCACCCATACCTTTTATTGTACACATATATATTCTTTGTGTTTTTTTATACACATCTGATTGATCACTCACCTTTTTATTGCTTGTAGTTCTATTCACTAGTTTAAGTATTATTTTTTAGTATTTTTATTTTTATCTTGGGTAGTCTGCACAATCTCCGACTATTTTCAGCATATATATTTATTTATTTTCCAATTACCATTTATATTGTGTTACACGTCTCACCCACACGGAATTGAGGTGTTATGCTCCCCTTTTGTTAGGAGTTTGTATAGTTTATTGATTTATTTATTATTATATTATTTTCAGTGAACAGCGCCAATCCCCTATTCCTTTAGATTACACAATTATTGGATTGCACCGTTGGTGCTTTCCCTATTAGGGGGGCTGCAGTTCGGTTATAAGCCTGTCCTAAGCGCGGAACACCACTATATACAATTTTACATTCTTTTGTGAGTGTTTATGGAACATGTATGCTTGAAATGTGTCCAAATAAAACTTTCTTCTGATTAAAGAGCATAGACTTTGGATGCAACCTAAAGAACATAAAACCAACTAAACATCTACAATCCCTTTTATTAGCAACCTGGAAGCCAACCTAGAATCCCAAGGTATCATATGTGAACTTGCTGACCTTACTGACAATGTGGATACCACAGAGGAACTTGGAATCATCAGTTTGCCAGATCATAAACTTTAAAAAAAAACAAAAATAACAGTCCTCCCCAAAGGCCTTACATTTTGCTCAACCATAAAATTGGATCCTTTACAGTTATTCTCAGATACGGAGGAATGCTTCAGGAAACTGAAAAACAAGGAATATTTTCAAAGAAATGACAGGAATACTTTGACAATAAAATATGATTAAAAAATAAAAAAGATAAAGCAACTTCACACTTCTAACAAGACGAAACCCTAAACTGGACACCTACATTAACATCTCCAGATTGCAGGTAACGTCTTTGATGTCCACCCAACAAAAGAAAATTTTACTCAATCTTTCACCACTAAAAGGCTATACAGGTGTTACGGGAAAAATAGGCTATCACCAATAAACCAGCGGATACTGTAAAAGTGGTGCAGTTGTCATCTCTCAATTGATCTCTTGTATTGTCACCCTGTCACATGCACTACAAGCAATACATTTGCATTTGTCACGTTTAGGCCCTGAGCAATGACATGCAGCTGTGTCATGCACGTCAGCAGGATATGGCTGTAATGAAGCTGCAGAATGAGATACAGCAAAATAAAATTTGTATTTAAAGAAAAAAAAGGAAAATGGCAACTGTTTGTTCATATTGCTGAAGCAAACTAAATACCATGTAGGTAGTCTCATCTAGTTACATCTAGTTCAAAAAAATGTTTTATTTATCTTTTTAATCTTGAACACAAAATAATAAGCACTACTGAATACATTTCAGAGGTGAGAAGAGGTAGAGTTGATTAGATGGGAATCAGATACGGGGCCTGATGATATTGAAAACAATATGCCATAAGCTGGATTTACCCTCCAAAACACATGTCAAACACAAGGTCCATGGGCCGCATTTAGCCCTCGCACTTCTCCTACAGCTGCGGCACCCCCCTCATCTCCACCCCCACCTTGTCTCATCATTCAGCAGAAGAGAGGAGGACAGAACTCCTCCGTCAGATCCTGCGGTTCTCAGTGCAACCACAGAGAAGCTCGTCTCTAACAGCCCCCCTCTCAGCAGTCGGCGACCGAGAGGAGGATAGAACTCCTCCTACAGATCCTGCGCCTCTATCAGCAGCCAAAGCACCCCTTTGTCTCCACCTCCCCTAGTCTCACTATTCAGGAAATCTCTGGTCCTCCTCCAGACCCTGCACTTTCTGCTTCCCAGCTTGTTCCCGGCAGCAGCACAAGGTAAGGGTGTGCACTGTGATGTAAGGGAGGGTGACTTCTGATTTTTGGTGGGCTCTTGACATCTAATGTAAGGGGGGGTGGGGTGCTCTGGACATCTGCTTATAATTATTATGAAAATAATACAAGTCTATGCCAGTTGAAAAGGAAGGTATCATCCACAAGAAAGTTTATTGATGAATGTGCAGACAGAAGACCCTGGTAGAACCATGTTCTGTCTGAGCAGTCTCCATTAAAGTTTCTTGTGGATGATACCAGCGGTGTGTGACCCTCTTTTTCATATTTGTGCCATCTGCTACAGGAGTGTGAGTGGGCTCTGTGCCGGTCTATACCTGCCCTTCACAGCTTAAGTGTTAAAGGGGTTGTAAAGGTATTTTTGTTATTTTTAAAAAATAACAAACATGTTATACTTACCTTCACTGTGCAGCTCGTTCTGCACAGAGTGGCCCCAAACCTGCTCTTCTGGGGTCCCTCGGCGGCTGTCTCAGCTCCTCCCCGCAATAATTAACCACCTTAATGCGAGCTCCCTCGCATGGTGGTTAGTTATTGCGGGCGCGCTCCCGTGATACAGCCGGCGGCTATAGCCGCTCGCTGTATCACTCGGCCCCGCCCCCCAGCGCGCCGCGTCATTGGATGTGATTGACAGCAGCGCAAGCAAATGGCTGCGCTGCTTCCAATCCATCCACTGTAGCCAATCAGCGGCCAGGCTGAGCAGCGGAATCGAGGACGTGAACGAGCAGCCGAATTTCGAGGGGTCAGGTAAGTAAAACGGGGGGGCTGGGGACGGCGGTATTGTTAGTAGTTTTTTCACCTTAATGCATAGAATGCATTAAGGTGAAAACATTTTTACCTTTACAACCCCTTTAAGTTATTACCAAAACCAGTGATAATTGAATGCAGGGATAATTGAATGCAGAGGCAATTATTTAATATGATAAAAAGTAGATGCATTTATATGGTCTTACAGATACAACCCGCCCTGTGAGGTCAACCATAGTGCTGATGCAGCGAGTAATAAAAAATGAGTTTGACACCCATCCAAAACAAAGAGTTCCAGTGCCAAAATAAATGTTATAGTTCTATACAAATCTGCAATCATGTACAAATCTTACACATTACATATTTTACTTATTCTCTTCATGAATGACATAATCTCCTTTAAATTTTATACTGAGTGAGACAATGATGATTTTGAGAAGCAATGTCTATAGGTCTTGCCTGTGCCAAGTTTTTGTTGAAATTGCAAAACAAAAAATTATGCTATGGTAAATAATTTTTTTCGAAATCACAATTGACGATAGATAAGAAACATTTGTCTCCCCTGGTTTGCCCTCACGCATGATAGGTTTAAAAAGCAGAATATATTTCCTTGGACAAAACTAAGAGCAATCTATTTCTCTGACAATATTATGTTGACTAACGGTGGCCATACACACTTTAATATATAATCGATTTGTTTTCTGGTTGATCGCTTCCATTACTGAAAATTGATCTGTAATCGGCAACCGATCCGATCGAGATGCCACAGGGAGCTGGATTTTAATTGATAGTTAAGATTCTATCCTATGATCTTAACCCTTTCATACTTAAGCCTTTTTCTGACATTTATTGCTTACAAGTTTAAATCTGTATTTTTTGCTAGAAAATTACTTAGAACCCCCAAACATTATATATATATTTTTTAGCAGAGACTCTAGAAAATAAAATGGCGATCGTTGCAATTTTTTCACGGTATTTGTGCAGTGGTCTTTCAAGTTTTTTGGAGAAAAAAGTCACTTTCATGAATGAAAGAAAAAACAAAACAGTAATGTTAGCCCAATTTTTATGTATAATGTGAAAGATGATGTTACACCGAGTAAATAGATACCTAACATGTCATGCTTTGAAATTGTGCACACTCGTGGAATGGTGACAAACTACGGTACTTAAAAATCTCCATTGGAGACGCTTAAAAAATTTCTACAGGTTACCAGTTTAGAGTTACAGAGGAGTTTCTGTGCTAGAATTATTGCTCTCACTCTAACGATCAGGACGATACCTCACATGTGTGGTTTTAACACTGTTTACATTTGCGTGAATATGTTCGCTTCTGCACTTGAGCACAGAGGGACGGGGCGCTTTAAATTTATTTCTTAATTTTTTTATACCGTTTTTAAAAAAAACTAAAAATTCTGATCGTTTTTATTGATGTAAACATCCCTTGTGACAGTAATAGTCAGTGACAGGTACTCTTTATGGAGAGATCCGGGGTCTATATTACTTAAAAGTATTCAAACCGCCAAAATCGGTATTTTGGAAAACTAGGGTTTTTTTTTAAATCTGCGCCATTGGCAGCTGAGTAAACCGGAAGTGATGTCATGGCATCGCTTCCAGGTTACTAGATAGGAGACCCGATCAAAGCTGATTCCAGCTTCATTCGGGTCTTTGGCCAACCGATGGATGTGTCGGCTGGTCGCTCAGGCCTCCCTGTGAGATGGGAGAGCCCAGGAGAGGCCAGGAGAGCCGCAGAAGGCGACGGGAGGGGCGGGTCCCCTCAAGCTCCTTTGGATAACAGCCAAGCGGCTTTTATCCGCATCAGTTGTTATCACTAAAAAGCCAACCACTGGCTCTAAAAATTGGTACTAGGGTGATGCCTGCAGCTGCAGGCATCACCCCAGTATAACCCCTTCAAGCCGAGAACGCATATTTGCGTACGGTCGGCGTGAAGGGGTTAAGCTATCATTTGCATCTCTATTTCCACCATTTTAGTCGACTAAAATAGAGTGTGTTTGGTTAAATTGTAATGCATTATTTAAGCATTTGTCTAGAATTTCCAAACTCATTAGGCCTCATTCACATGGGCACCATCAGTTTAGCCACGTTAAAATGTATCAGTTCTTATCAGTTGCTTCATCCGTCTTTCGTTCCGTTAATCTTCATTTTCATCTGTCTTCCGTTCCATTAACATCTGTTTACATGCGTTAATTTACCCGTTTACATCCGTTTTTGCATCCGTTTGAATCTGTTTAGAGCAGTTTCTGTGGCTTTGATGTAAGCATTGCTCCTCCCATGCTGCATTGCAGTTTTCAGTGATGTGTCCTTCCTTTGTCCTTGTCCTTGTGTGTGCTATCTGCGTTGTGTGATGGATTCCAACAATTTTTGGAACAGCGTGACATTTTTTGTCAATTTTGCCTATATGAGGAGAATGGAGAGCAAGAAAAAGCAGATTGTGGCTAGGAGACATCGGTTTTGGACCCACCCCATGCTACCGAAGCGCCCTTCTGAAGGTTTTGTTGCTCTGCACTGCGCTCATCTCCGACAGTATCCCACTAAGTTCTTCAACTTCACTAGGATGACCGTAGCCACATTCGACTACTTACTGGACCAGCTGCACCCATGGCTGCAGAGGAGACATACCAACATGAGAAGTCAGAGGTAAGAAGTCATTCATTTATCAAATGTCATTTTTTTGTGGGTCTGCAGGGGTTGGCAACCTCGGCCCTCCAGCTGTGGTGAAACTACAAGTCCCATGAAACATTGCAAGACCCTGACAATCACAGGCATGACTCCTAGAGGCAGAGGCATGATGGGAATTGTAGTTTCAAAACAGCTGGAGTGCTGAGGTTACCTACCCCTGGTCTACTGTGTGTGTGTGTGTATATATACAGTATGCATAGATAATAAATATTGAATCAATTTATGTGCCAGTAGAATGTTGTTTTACTTAAAAAGCTAAAAAGATGTTCAATTTTTTTCTAGGTTTCTTGCAACTGGCCAATCCTATACCTCTTTAAACCATTCTTTTTTACTGGGCATTTCAACTATTTTGGATATAGTGCATGATACTTGCTTAGCTATATGGGAAAAGCTGTGTCCAGCAGTGATGCCATTACTAGATGGAAACGTGACGAAGAATAGCAGATGGATTTTGGAATCGAGCAAACTTTCCAAATTGTATCGGAGCTCTTGATGGAAGCATATGCATATCCAAAATCCTCCACGTTCCGGGTCCAGATTGCATAATTACAAGAAATATTTTTCATTGGTCCTCCTGGCTATCTGTGATAGCAATTATAAATGTATTCCTGTGGACATTGGGGCATAGGTCAGCAGTTCTGATTCCAGAGTGTCTGTAATGGGTCGAAGACTGCGAGAAGGGCGATTCAACATACTATCTGATCAGCCTCTGCCTGGAACTGAAGGACCAGACCTGCCTTTCGTGCTTGTTGCAGATGAGGCCTTCGCACTTTCTCAATATCTGCTTCGGCCTTATGCGAGAAGTAATCTGGATGACAAGAATAGGATCTTTAACTATCGGCTGAGTAGCGCAAGATGCCTCATTGAATGTACATTTGGCATATTGTCCAGTAAATGGTGTGTTTTCCAAACACCCTTGCAACTCAGTCTTGAGAATGCTGAATTAGAAATTCAGGCCTGTTGCACTCTGCACAATATTGTCCGGCTTGCTATTTTTGGTTATTTCATTGTGTTTTGTTAGCATAAAAAGACACAACAGCACATGATATGTTCAAAACTGTTTTAGTTTTATTATTCTGCATAATCCGTTTAAAATAAAGGTTTTATCACTTAACTTTTTCTTTTATTTGTCAAAGTTTTAACAAAGCATAAAATATCTAAACTTTCCAAAAATTCTTAAGTTAACATAAAAACCAGGGCTGGTTTGGCTATTAGCTTGAGAAACATTGGCAGAATTTGAGCTAGTATTTACACTCAGAAGATATGTTCCCTGTGAGGAATGAGCAGGAGAGGAACTTACATAAGAAGGCCTCTTGGTATTGTGCGTTGAGCTGTATGAACGCACAGGGGAGTGTGGATAGGGTAGTAGATATGGCAGGGCCGGTAGGCATGGGGACTCATAGGAATATTGATGGTATGACCTCTGAGGGGGTTCATACTGGCTAATAATAGGCAATGGCATTCCTGACTCGGCAGCTCTAATACATCCCCCCACATAATTAAATATACCCATATGTATCTCCGTCTGCATCTCTGCTGGTGCTTTTTGAAGTGTATGATAAATTGTCCTCAGGAAGGTGCATTTAAGTTATGGACAGAATGGATCCTTACTCTCCTGTCTTTTAAAGGAGGTCATCCCGTCCATGAGGGACTTCATGGCTTTGTCCATCTCTGGATTTTCAGGCTTTTTGCCACGCGCAAGGATCGTGATGTTGTTGGCCTGTCATGACTAACCTGTAGAGAATAATATGCCGATTGAGAAATGCAATGATGCCTTGGTGTACATCAGATAAAGCTTAGTAATCAATAGTATGCTTACATGTATGGATCTTTGCGAAGGGCTTGGACGTGCACTAGGATGTGCTGTCTCATCCATAGACTGGGACCAGGGGAGGATCCAGAGTCTAATCTCGGGAGTGGCACTGCCAAAAGTTTTGCGGGCAATTTGTCGGGGCAACGGCTGGTGTTAACGCTTCAATCATCACGACACCATGGTTAATATGGTGTCAGGATGATTGAAGAGCATTATTTCTATTATTACATTTAATATAAAATGAAAATGAAATAGTTCAACTCACCATAATGCAGAATCAGTGGGAGCCCTGAGCGTGTCACTTGCCACTGTCGCCTGCCACCAGATGTAGATTGTCACTTGCCAGTGGTCAGTGACAGTGTCCCTCTTGTCCCAGAGTGAGGGTGGGCAGTGAGAGATGATGTCATCTCTCTGCTGCCCGTGCCTGCACATTAATGGCAGACTTTTTTAGATGCAGAAATGCGGCGATGTAGGAGGCATATTTCATATTTAGGGGGGCACATGGTGGGACAGGGACAAAAGTAGGGGGCCAACTATAAAATGCAATTTTATACACACACACACACATATAAATACACAGTGTCTTGAAAAAGTATTGGTCGTTGCAGCCAAGCGGAGGGGAGGACAGGGTGGGAGCAGCCAGGTGGAGGGGATGACAGGGTGAATGCAGCCAGGTGGAGGGGAGGACAGAGTGGGAGCAGCCAGGTGGAGGGGAGGACAGAGTGGGAGCAGACAGGTGGAGGGGAGGACACAGTGGAAGCAGCCAGGTGGAGAGGAGGACAGAGTGGGAGCATCCAGGTGGAGGGGAGGACAGGGTCAGAGCAGCCAGGTGGAAGGGAGGGCAGAGTGAAAGCAGCCAGGTGGAAGGGATGACAGAGTGGGAGCAGCCAGGTGGAGGGGAGGACAGAGTGGGAGCAGCCAGGTGGAAGGGAGGGCAGAGTGAGAGTAGCCAGGTGGAGGGGGGGACAGGGTAGGAGCAGCCAGGTGAAGGGGAGGACAGGGTGGGAGCAGCCAGGTGGAGGGGAGGACAGGGTAGGAGCAGCCAGGTGGAGGGGAGGACAGAGTGGGAGCAGCCAGGTAGAGGGGAGGACAAAGTGAGAGCAGCCAGGTGGAGGGGAGAACAGGGTGGATGCAGCCAGGTGGAGGGGAGGACAGGGTGGATGCAGCCAGGTGGAGGGGATGACAGAGTGGGAGCAGACAGGGGGAAAGAAGGGCAGAGTGAGAGTAGACATGTGGAAGGGAGGACAGGGTAGGAGCAGCCAAGTGGAGGGAAGGACAGAGTGGGAGCAGCCAGGTGGAGGGGAGGATAGAGTGGGAGCAGCCAGCTGGAGGAGAGGACAGAGTGGAGCAGCCAGGTGGAGGGGAGGACAGAGTGGGAGCAGCCAGGTGGAGGGGAGGACAGAGTGGAAGCAGCCAGGTGGAGGGGAGGACAGAGTGGATGCAGCCAGGTGGAGGGGAGGACAGAGTGGGAGCAGCCAGGTGGAGGGGAGGACAGGGTAGGAGCAGCCAGGTGAAGGGGAGGACAGGGTGGGAGCAGCCAGGTGGAGGGGAGGACAGGGTAGGAGCAGCCAGGTGGAGGGAAGGACAGGGTGGATGCAACCAGGTGGAGGGGAGGACAGGGTGGGAGAAACCAGATGGAGGGGAGGACAGGGTAGGAGCAGCCAGGTGGAGGAGAGGACAGGGTGGGAGCAGCCAGGTGGAGGGGAGGACAGGGTAGGAGCAGCCAGGTGGAGGGGAGGACAGGGTGGGAGCAGCCAGTGATAAAGTCCTGTACCTCTATGGAAGCCTGCATCCCTGCCCCCCCCCTCACCCCCCCCCCCACCTGGAGGTAAGTTACTTTGGGGGATAAAATGACTGGAAGTTTCTCTCTGGCTCCCTCCACCCGACAGCCTCATGGTTCCTCTTCTCCGTTCCCTTCCTCCTCTCCCCTCCTCCCGCTCGGCATGTTGGGGGCTGCAGTGCACTCTCAGGGAATCGTCCTGGGCCTGCTGGTATCCGGGACTATGTATCCCATAATCCTCAATTGTTAGTTTCCCAGCTGCTCGGCTCAAGGAGGAGAAGAAGGGGTGAAAATCCCCCGCAGGTGCAGCTCTGCCTGTGTCCCTTCACAGAGCCTGTCAGCAACGGGTGATGGGGGTCGGCATCAGCACAGCCTGCTCCGTAATTTCTCGGGGGCAATTAACCCCCCTGGATCTGCCCCTGACTGGGACTGGCCTTCTCCCTCTTGTGTGGCTTGCTCACCTCCCTGCACTGCTTCTGTCTCATTATTTTCAGTGTTCTCCTCACACTCTGAGACGTTTGATGTATGAAAAGGAGGAACATTTGGTCACAAAACCTTACTATATGGAGACCTACTTTTTTCACTTTCTAGATGGAACATCCAAATGTCATTTACAGTCTAACGTCCATGACTTTCCTTAGGAAGGACAACATTTTGAAGAATCCTGATTTTTTTTTCTTTGTGGTAGCTCCGGAACCACTTGCACACTCTGGCTATTCATTTAAATCTCTTCGAAAACGGTCTCTCAGAGAACACCACTGTCTGTTAATTTCGAATTCTGTAAACACACATTGATAAAGAATTTGAGTAAAGATTTGGATTTTGAGTAAAGTGGCTAAGAAAAAAGCCTATAACCAATAAGACTCCATAGTCTGTGGAGGAGTCAGCATGCCCTTGCCTATTCACAATATTAAACATCAAGTGCACAGAATGCTATCAACATATTCAGATGGACAGCAATATTTTTATGCTTAGGTCACCACAAAATGAGCATGCAACAAGGACAGCAATACACACAAAAATTACGTTCTTCTTGGACAAAGTGTGCACACTTCAGAGAGGCCAGAAAGGACGTGCACTGACCTCAAATTCACATGCATTACTACAAACGGTAAATAACAATACATACAAAGCAGAGTGCCACATGGTTTGGCTTTGCTGCAGAGAGAGACTGAACAGCACCTAACTCACATGTTTCCATAATCTCATGATTCCATAAAAATAGTGACAAGAGATCATGCTGCAGTTGGGCAACACTTACCATGTTGATCATGCTGTTTGGGAGTCATGGTGAACCAATTTGGTGTCACAAACTTCGAGATTTCATCCCATAGTTGCTGTATTCTTACTATGTCACATGTCACTCTGTCACTGTGGTCCTGACAGGTTGAGTCCCACAAGCCTGGCCTTTCGTGCACCAGGTTTATTAGTTCCACCTGGGAGACATCCCTGGCCATGTTTCTCCTTGGGGATGTACTGAGCATGTACTTCCAATGTACTTCCCATTGTCCAACTACTGCCTGGGTCATAGGTTGAGTTCACAGATAAAGAAATAAAAAAATGATTTCTTCAAAACTGAGTTTAACTGATCAGACGTTGAAGGACATTATCCGTTAACGTCAGTTAATATCCGTTTTCACGGATCTCGACGTAGCCTTGTACATTAAAAAAAACAGATGAAATCGGAAGCGGAGGCTAACGGATGGTAACGGACGGTCATCTGTTTGCCCATAGGTATGCATTGTCGTCCGTTGAGAAAAATGGATAGACGGTCCGTTCATGTGAAAGGGGCCTTATATACTCCTGGAATAAAAATCTAAATACATGTTATTACTAATGGTATTAAGGTTTGAACATGCACTACAGATGCAGATTTAGCTGTTGTGATATATAACCAGTGTTAATTTTTATGTCAAATTTAGATTTAGTTTAACTTAGTCATATGAATTGTTTTAGTTTTATATTATTCAACTAAAATTGTGTTTACCCTGATTTCCACCATGTAATCTCATATTTTGACAATCAAAATATAATCTTATTCATGAACCAAATCATCTCAGTGCTGTCAATTGATGCAAAACCATTGATAATATTTGGCCCTCACTGATCAATTCTGATCTGAAGCCAATCCAATCAATGAACATAAAGGAAGTTATGACTTTTTGATTGTTTGCAGGTTATACTTACCTGCTCTGTGCAGTGATTTTGCACAGAGAAGCCCGAATCCTCATCTTCTCAGGTCCCACGTCAGCACGCCTGGCTCCTCCCTCCTGCCGAGTGCCCCCACAGCAAGCAGCTTGCTGTGTGTGCACCTGAGCCAAGCTGCTGCTCTGTGTGTCCATTCAGACATGGAGCTGTGGCTCAGCCCCATCCCCTCCATCTTCTAATTGGCTCACTGGCTGTAATTGACAGCAGCAGGAGCCAATACTTTTTTTTGCACCGTATTTGCGCAGCGGTCTTATAAGCGCACTTTTTTTGGAAAAAATTCACTTTTTTGAATAAAAAAATAAGACAACAGTAAAGTTAGCCCAATTTTTTTTTTATATTGTGAAATATAATGTTACGCCAAGTAAATTGATACCCAACATGTCACGCTTCAAAATTGCGCCCGCTCGTGGAATAGCGTCAAACTTTTACCCTTAAAAATCTCCATAGGCGACGTTTAAAAAATTCTACAGGTTGCATGTTTTGTGCTACAGAGGAGGTCTAGGGCTAGAATTATTGCTCTTGCTCTACCGGTCGCGGCAATACCTCACATGTGTGGTTTGACCACCGTTTTCATATGCGGGCGCTACTCGCGTATGCGTTCGCTTCTGCGCGCGAGCTCGTCGGGACAGGGCGCTTTAAAATTATTATTTTTTTTTTATTATTTATTTTACTTTATTTTATTTATTTTTGCACTGTTTTAAAAAAAAAAAAAATTGGATGACTTTTATTTCTATTACAAGGAATGTAAACATCCCTTGTAATAGAAAAAAGCATGACAGGACCTCTTAAATATGAGATCTGGGGTCAAAAAGTCCTCAGATCTCATATTTAGACTAAAATGCAAAAAAAAAAAAAAAAAAGTCGTTTAAAAAAATGACACAAAAAAAATTGTGCCTTTAAGAGAAGTGGGCGGAGCCGACGTAATGACGTCGCTCCGACCGTCCTATGGTATAGAGACGGGTGGGCGCCATCTTGGCCTCACTCGTCTCTATACCAAGGCAAAGAAAGGACCCGATCGCCTCCACCGCTACCAACGGCTCCAGTAAGCGGCGGAGCTCGCGGGAGAGCGGCGGGAGGGGGGGCGGCACCTCTCCTGCCGCCGATAACGGTGATCTCGCGGCGAACCCGCCGCAGAGACCACCGTTATCGTGTACAGAAACGCCGGCAGCTGCTGCCGTTGCCGAGATATCCATCTTTAAAGTGATGATGTATATATACAGTGGCCGGTCGTTAAGTGGTTAAGACTCGGTTCACACTGCTGTGACCCCATTGTCTTGCAACTATGCGGTGAGACATGCTTGTGACATTGAATTCCCATCAAAGTAATAGAGGAACTTTTTAAAAAGTTGCTGTGACTTGAGTTGCATTGATTGGAACGTCTAACCTGTCATGTGCTTTTATGTGTCACAAGTCACATGGCAATTCGCATCAGTGTGAATCAGGGCTAAAGCAGTATTAAACTGGAAAGCAAACATTTATTATATTGCAGCTTACCAATTATTAGATGTGATGGCTGCATTTGTTTTCTTTTTTTCGGCTTTCTTTCTTTCTTTTTTTTCACCAGTATTACAAGGTTTTTCAACAGAACAAGCTGGCCTGCAGATGTAGCAGTTACAGGGTGGGGACAAACCATTTACCATTCATAGGGGTGCTTGCAATGATTAGCTTTCATTTACTTATGTATTTATTAAGGAACAAAACTGTTGCTGTAACTGCTTTAAAAGTGTTAGCTTTTGTTTGACTTTAATTTCTTAGTGTAACTAAATAAGTTGGTACTTTTAACACTCCCCTCCCCACAGACTGACAATACTGCTGTGCAAAGGTGTCTCCGTCGTTTCTTCTTTAGAGTGTAGGCAATCTCTAATGCCGCGTACACACGAGCGGACTTTACGGCAGACTTGGTCCGGCGTACTGGATTTCGTCGGACAATTCGATCGTGTGTGGGCTCCAGCGGACTTTGTTCGCTCAAAAGTTGGACGGACTTAAATTTGAAACATGTTTTAAATCTATCCGACGGACTCTTCTTTCTAGCGGACAAACTGGTCGTCTGTGTTCTAGTCCGACGAACTCAAACTGACGCATGCTCTGAAGTAAGTACAAGACGGAAGCGCTCGGTCTGGTAAAACTAGCCTTCGTATTGAAGCTAGCACATTCCTCTTCTGTGATCTTTTAATACAGCGCTTTTTTTAAATTTATAATGCGAGAGGAATGAAGTTGTTTTGGTGCTTTATATTCACACAGAGTTCTCACAAACTACTTTCTTCATGATTTATCCTCATGCCATGACTAATATGATATATTTAAAAATCCAGATCTCCATAAATAAAGTATAAAATTATATTTTGGACTCATCTTTTTTTTTTTTGGATTGATTTCCACACTATCTATTTTACAATGTGTGCTAAATTATACAAACATTTTTTTTTTAATTTTATTTTGTAGTTTCAAGTTACCACAATAACCTTAATATTTTGTGTTGTTTTAATGAACCTTAAAGAGGTTGGTGTCCCTTGTTAATTAGACATAGGGGGGTTTATTTTCTCAAGGCAAATTCATTTTTCACTACAAATGCAAATTGTACTTGGAATTGCACAGAAAGAGCATTTTGAAGTGCCTTTGCTGTGGATCCGAGGGGCACATGCAAGGAACCACAAAAAAAAAAAAACTTTTTCTTGCACATGATTGTATGATCAAATCAGCAGAGCTTCCCCTCGTTTCAGCTCTTCCCCTCAGATTTACAGCGACTGCACTTCCAATAGGTGCACTTGCTGTGCAATTTCTAAAGTGCACTTTTCACTAGTATTTAGCACTTGGTTTTAGAAATGATTTAGCCTTTTGGCAAAAACACACATAGGGGTTGATTTAACTAAAGGTAAAAAGACTGTGCACTTTGCAAAGTGCAGTTGCCCTCTGCAAGAGCAGTTGCTCCAGAGCTTACTAAATGAGCAGAAGCTCTGCTGACTTCCATCATCCAATCATGTGCAAGCAAAAATGCTGTTTTTTGAATTTTCCTTGCACAGGATTGGGTACTCTTTGCAAAGTCAAGCCTTACCTCATTTCCTAAGCTCTGGAGCAATTGCACTTGCAGAGGGCAACTGCAGTCTGCAAAGTGCACAGTCTATTTGCTTTTATTAAATCAACCCCATAGTCTTTTTGACCTGTACCTGCCTACTCCCAAACAAAATGTCGTTTTGGAATCCAAACACATATAGTCAATAATGTAAGGTAACAAAAAAATCCCTTTATTTTGGTTAACCAAAAATTAGGAAGGCGACACTGGAGACACTTTTAGAATCTGTGAAGCCTTTCGTCCCCCAGGACACACATCAAGTTTTAGGACAAGAAAATTGATATCTTGCGACTAGGGAGCACAGGGAGCACAGTCAGACCAGACAGAAACCAGGCAATCACTTTTGAGTCTTCCGTGGAGCCTTCCCTGCACGCTTCTCTGCAGCCTTCCTCGGAGGCTGGGCCTCTGGTGATGTACTTGGGACAGGAGAAGGAGGAGGAGGAGAAGGAGGAGGAGGAGTGGCTTCATCTGCCAGATACGTTGTAGCAGTAAGCTCCCCTCTCAAGCCCTTCTGATAGGCCTGAAAAATCAAACCCTCACAGAGGAGGTGTTGCCCCTTTTCCAATTCCAGCAATCTGGTGGCTATATAGGTCCCATACGCCTCCTCTGCATTGGGTGGTGTACTCAGGATTTGGCTTGCTTCACGTATGAGGTCTAGGGATTCCTCCTCAGTTTGGGTCATTCTCCTGGGCCTTTTGGTGAGAATGTGGAGGGGAGGCACCTGACACTCCGTGCGGCTTCTACTCGGCCCAGCCACAGCCTCCTCCTCTCTCCCACTGGGCAAGGCCTCCTCCTCTCTCCCACTGGTCAAGGCCTCCTCCTGCCTGAGGTCATCCTGTGTCAAAAAAAGGGACATAGTTGTAATTTTGTGTTACCCAATCACACACAATTTTCAGCTCATGACTTGCAAATATAATTGTCACCAAATAGTAAAGGCTATCTATTTGACACCACCATTATTACAGCTGATCAACAATATCTGAAGTAGTATATTTTTGGCCACTACTGTCTAGTGATATGTCTACATATTAATATTTGTGATTAAGTCATTTTTTATGAAGCACTTAAAAATTTGACACGTTAACATTATTAATAACATTTACACAATCACAAATTCCACAAAAAAGGATACCTGGCTGAAGCTGGGCGCATCCACTTCATCAGGGATGAAAAGGCCCAGTTCTTCCTGGGACTGGATGGAAGGCTGGAGGGAAGTGTGGGGGGAAGGGTGGGGGGAAGGGTCGAAAGCGATTGCCTGGCTTCTGTCTGGTCATCCAGGAATCGCATTTTGTGGTAGTACCACAACTTGGGTACATAAACTTGGTCGGCTGCTGCTCCGGATCTGAGGGACTCCTGCATTTTATTGTGTTCCCGCTTATACATGTTTCGCAAGATACCAATTTTCTTGTCCACAAACTTGAGGTCTGCCTGGGGGACTCGAGTCTTCACAAATTCTAAAAGTGTGCCCAGTGTTGCCTTCCTTACATCTCTATTGTAATATAGTGGGTGTTTGACCTCCCGCAGGTTTTTCTTTTCCTGATATAAGTCGATAAATCTCGACAAAAAATCTCCCTCTTTAAAGGGATTCATTGTGGCTGAAAGACAAGACACAAGATCAAAACTGTAATGTCAGTCAGAACTCCCAGTATTATTTTGTGAAGAATCTAGGGGACACATATACACACACACACCCCCACTTTTAATCTTACCTTCGTTTCTGACGCTCGCTACTTCCGCACGGACATACGTAGGCCATCGTAATAGCTTTATATACACTGCGCATGTGTCATGCTCCGCCTGCGTCGCCCACCCTTGACGTTCTTTAGTACGATTTGTCCCCGCCCCTTCACTCTTCGTTGCGCAGTGGGAGTAGATAAAGAAAGATGGCAGAAAGAATCAGTGGCAGTAGCGTGGAGGAAAGCCCGGAGCCACAACCATCCACATCCCAGAGGAGATATAAGGCCACCAACATGGCTTTTGAAGAGATGGTGGAGATGGTGTCCATATTGAGAAGGGAGGACTACGATGGCAAAAAAGGACTGTACACATGCCCGAATATGCGGAAAGACAAAATAATGTCCTCAGTTGTAACCGCTCTAGAAGCTAAATTTGGCACAAAACGGTCTAAAGAACAATTGAGGAAGAGGTGGTCTGACATCAAAAGTCGGGAGCCAGAACAATATTGGCGAATAAAGAAGCTTCTTAAAAAAAGTAAGTACTTGTTGTGTTTTCCTATTGAGATACTTAACTTGCATGCTCATCCATATTTTTTTCATTTATACAACATCGTTCGTAAAGACCGTTCTTTGTAAAAGACATATGATACTAAAGAAAATTACATTTTTTTTTCGCCAAATACGTTGGTACAGGGTTGGACATATACATTTATGTCTTGATAATTTTTTGTATTCCACTAATTTGTGGATGTGGTGTAGATGTGTTGGAAAATATAATGCTTCTTCAAAAATGATTCAGTGTAATGTAAGGACAGGACACAGCAGCTGCTTCCACATCTGGACTCACGGGCACTAGTGTACTATGTGACCATAAAGAAATTTTAGAGGGGTAATACACATAGGAGATCATTGAGGTGTCTGCATCTGTGAAACTTGCATGAAAACGTGTATTGTTTAGAATTGTTGTTCAGAGGGAATGTTCATCCTGTCTTCTAAATTTTTGAGGACAAAAAAAGGCAATTGTCCATAACTCCTAACCAACGTTTCAGACTATTTTTAAAAATATAAAATATCACTGTGTTTTAACTATACCTTTTGTTGACTTATCATAGGGGAGAAAAGACTCAGACAACAGTCCAAGGATCCCAGGACCCCCCCAAGTCACCAGCCTGAGGCTGAAGATACCCCAAGCCCCAGCCCAAGACCACGCCCACCCGACGAGCTAGACCAAGGAGAGGTGGAGGAAGTGTGCAAGCTTTCAAGCCCACCAAGTGAGTGACTGACACCCCAGCGTAAGGTAATGTATTTAGGCGTGCATATTTTAACCCTTGTTTTTTTCACACATTTTAGGTGAGCTTCTGGTTGTGGAAGGCTAAGCGGCAGAGCCATTCACCACAGACAGTGCCCAAAGACTGATTGGCCAGATAATGCTGTGGAATGGCCAAATTGATAAAATGCGTGACCAAATTCACAGCATGCAACTTCGCCTGGACTCCATGCAACAGGAAATGAAGAAAATGATTGATGTTTTGGGCAGAATATAATAACGTTTTGCCTAAAAACATCAATCATGTTCTTCATTTCCTTGGAAAGTTTATTTCTTCTTGAAATTTTGGTTTCAAGTGTTTTTGTTACCAAGAAATTTTTATGATGCACACGGTGTGTCATCATGTGCTATCTTCCATCATGGGATATCAATGTACTTGTTTTGTGTTTGCAACCCCTTCATCCTCCAAATTATTGAGTGGTGAGAGGAACAAAGGGATTGCACACACAAAACATGATGGGAGATAGCACATGTTGACTTGACCCTTTTGTAATGCTCTATTTTGAGCATCTTAAAAATTTTCTATTTACAAGGGTGACATCACCAGCACCGTTCTTAAAATGTTGAACTTTGTAAGTTCTTTGATTTTTTTGTATGTTTTTCAAAACACTGCTGTGAATTTTAAGATTTTAAACAAGGTGTATTTTTGTTTAAATATGCCTTTAATAACGTTTTATAAAAAATACATTTTTTTAAAAAAAAGAAAAAAAAAATAACCAAACAAAAAATTAAAAAATTAAAAAAACAAAAAACAAAAAAATGTTTCAAAAAATGCACCTTTCAATGTGCACACAGTAAAATGTTTTTACTACTACAATGTGTGTGGCTGATTATTTCTCAATAATATGTTTAGCAAATTTTTGTGTGGTTACAGTGACAAAGGGCCTTATTAACTAAAGGTAAATGCACTTGCCACTACTACAAGTGCACTAGGAGACAGACCAAACTAAATGCAAACAAGAAGAAAAACAAGATATGTTTTCCAAATATTTTTTTTTTATTATTTTGTAAAATTAAAGCTCTTCTTGAATAGCAATGGCCCCCCGACCATTAAAATAATTCACATATCGCTCACGCACTTGACGTGCGGTTCGGGGGGCCAAGCCAATACGGCCAATTTCCAGGCCTGTCATCGTTGTTGACATCTTGTACAAGTCCGGCCTCAGGCCCAACAGAGGTTAGATATGTAGCAGAATTTCTGCGTAAAAAGTTATGTAGTATGCAGCAAGCAAGTATGACGTGATTAATTTTATAGTCCGCCAGATTTATGGCTGAAAGGAACAAACAGAACCGGCTGGCCAGAATCCCAAAGGCATTCTCCACAACTCTTCTTGCTCTGGCCAGCCGGTAATTAAATACCCTCCTCTCAGGGGTGAGTGTTCTTTGGGGGAACGGCCTCATCAAGTGCTCACCGAGAGCAAACGCTTCATCAGCGATAAAAACTGAGGGGAGTCCATCCACATTCTGGTCATCAGGTGGCAATCTCAGGCTACCAGTCTGGAGACGCTGGCACAGCTCGGTCTGTGCAAACACTCCTCTGTCAGACATCCGGCCGTTCTTCCCCACATCCACAAACAGAAAGTCCAAATGTGCCGTGACCACCGCCATCAAAACTACACTATGGAACCCCTTGTAGTTATAGAAATAAGACCCCGAATGTGGTGGTGGCACAATGCGGACATGCTTCCCGTCAATCGCCCCAACACAGTTAGGAAAGTCCCAACGGTCAGCGAACTGGGAGGCCACAGTCTGCCATTCCTGTGTACTGGAAGGAAACTGTGGAGTGAAAAAACAAAAAAAATTAATATGAGAAATTTAAAACATAAATTGGATATCAGATTACACAAAAACATTAGTGAACAACAGCAGTCAAACATTATTAATATGTGTGTTTGTTATTTAAATTAGAAAAAACATAAGGCCCACTTATAAGATGAATCCCCCCTCTGATGGCCCATTGATCAATTTTAATGTGGGGGGAGGGGTTCTAATTAGGTTAAGAAACACACCTGACATTTTAAAACATTTGAGGGGTGGAGGAGGGGTTCTAATTAGGTTAAGAAACACACCTGACATTTTAAAACATTTGAGGGGTGGGGGAGGGGTTCTAATTAGGGTCAAAAACACACCTGACATTTTAAAACATTTGAGGGGTGGGGGGGGGGTTCTAATTAGGTTAAGAAACACACCTGACATTTTAAAACATTTGAGGGGTGGGGGAGGGGTTCTAATTAGGTTAAGAAACACACCTGACATTTTAAAACATTTGAGGGGTGGGGGAGGGGTTCTAATTAGGGTCAAAAACACACCTGACATTTTAAAACATTTGAGGGGTGGGGGAGGAGTTCTAATTAGGTTAAGAAACACACCTGACATTTTAAAACATTTGAGGGGTTGGGGAGGGGTTCTAATTAGGTTAAGAAACACACCTGACATTTTAAAACATTTGAGGGGTGGGGGAGGGGTTCTAATTAGGGTCAAAAACACACCTGACATTTTAAAACATTTGAGGGGTGGGGGAGGGGTTCTAATTAGGTTAAGAAACATACCTGACATTTTAAAACATTTGAGGGGTTGGGGGGGGTTCTAATTAGGGTCAAAAACACACCTGACATTTTAAAACATTTGAGGGGTGGGGAGGGGTTCTAATTAGGTTAAGAAACACACCTGACATTTTAAAACATTTGAGGGGTGGGGGAGGGGTTCTAATTAGGGTCAAAAACACACCTGACATTTTAAAACATTTAAGGGGTGGGGGAGGGTCAAACAGTACAATGGAGCTGACAATATACATTGTTCAAGGGACTATAGGCTAGAGATATAAATGGACCCAGGATTGCATGGTGGGGAGGTTATTGAATGTAAATATGCATGTAGGGCAATAAATGATTAATGTCAAAAAACAGGCATGCATGAAGATAAAGGGGACATTCACAGCATATTCCAAGCATGGTAATTAGGTAAGGAGGACATTTCGACTATACATTAGCAAACATTTAATACATATCATGTAATGTTAAAGGATAAAACTTACCTTCATATAGTCCTTCTGCAGGACCTGAATGATGGCAGAACAGGTCTCTGGGATTATGATCCCCAGAGCCTGGGGGGAGATGCCTGTCGAGAACTTCAAGTCCTGAAGACTTCTCCCAGTCGCCAAGTAACGTAAAGTGGCAACTAGCCTCTGCTCCGCACTGATGGCTTGCCTCATGCAGGTATCCTGTCTGCTGACATAGGGGGTCAGCATAGCCAGCAGACGCTCAAAAACGGGGTCTGTCATCCGGAGATAATTCCTGAAATCTTCAGGATTATTCTCACGGAGCTCACGGAGCAAAGGCATATGCGAGAATTGGTCACGCTGGCGCAACCAATTCTTCATCCATGAACACCTCCTCGCCCTGTTCATGGACTGGACTCGGGTCAAAGTATTAACCCCAACACCAAGTCCCC